>NW_009917036.1:0-24564 GCF_000696875.1 Nestor notabilis
TATATATACATATAAAGGTTAATATGTCAGATACGTGCTACTCAGCTACTGGTGCATTTCTCAGGGCTAATTCCTTTCTGCCTGTGCTGGCAGAGTAAGGGCAAATCAGGTGAACAAGTCGAGGAGTAGCAGTTCATACCTGGTTTGCTCTGGCATAGATGACCACTCGATTTGAGAAGCAGGGAAGAATCAGCCCACGGTGGCTCAGAGCACAAACACGACACGGTTGGAAAGGCCCAGCTTGGCTGTTGTGCCCCCCTTCTAGGTGGGTATGCTGAGATGCTGATAGACCTGGAGAGCTGCTTCAGGTCATCAGACTGCTGGAAACTGTTAGTGCTCTCCTCTCCTCGGAGGATTTGTGAGATTCCCATGGATCCTGCAGAGACAACCTGTGTGTTTGGTTACATGGAGAACCTCTGCTGGGAGACAGAGAGTGATAGAGAGGTAGGGGGACAGCAGGAGTCACAGACAGCACTGTCACAGGAGTGGAAAGGTGCTGGGATACCTTCTAGTACAGAGCCGTCACCCTTTGCTGTTTCTTTTTCACATCAAACACCATGAAACAAAGCTGCTTACTCCTTGCTACCAATCATCTCCTTGATCTTCAGTCTCCTCCTAAAAGGCTGCATCAGCCTTTCCCTGCGCTGAGCAGTAGGTTAGATTTGAGCACAAGCTGAAAAGACCAGGGTGTAAGGGGGGGAGCACACAATCCGGAGTGCTGTACAATGTCTAGCTGATGTGGTGAACCCAGTTTGTACCTTCAGCAAGGTGGTCTAGCATGCACATAACTTAAAAGAACGTCCTGTTTTAAACCAAGGGGGGCTATTTATGTGTATCAATACATGTGCATGCTAAAGTGCTCTGCTGGGTCAAGGCCAGGATGTTCAGCAGTGTGGGGGCTGAGCCCTTGCAGATGTCTCCAAAGACAAACTGCAAAGAAAGCCATAATCAGTCCCGGTTACATGGAGCACAGTCCAGCTTTTCAAAGGCTACTTTTGATAATTAGGTATTTTGTGTACCGTGGCAAAATGTGAATTATCAATCCACTAATAGTAATGTCGTTCAGTCAGGGTGGCCTTGAAATGAGGCCCCTAGCAGAGAGGTTGCTCTGTATAATGATAGTACAGTACCATTTGTTTCAACACATTTAGCACTTCGGAACGGGGTTTTTCTTGTTAAACACCAGATGTTCAACTGACCCAAGTGCTGACTTTAAAAGAAGACACAATAGAACAGTGCGTCAAGGTCAACAGCACAAATTAATCTGTGTTATCATGCTGTCATATTATACCGTGTGCCCCATATGAGCAAGATCTGTGGCTAGCGCTTTCCTTACATGCAACTCTATGGGGTGTTTCAGCACAGAGATTTTGAGCTTCCCAAGCTCTCAAATCCCCCTGAAAGAAAACTGATTCTTGCTTGGATAGTGTAGATTGTAAATGTAACTTCCTTACAGAGGGTACAGGATGTGTGGGAATGTAAGTGTGATCTCGCAGCACTGGAGAGACACACAGCATCATGATGAAAAGTACGTCTGTTCATTGTGGATTCTGAATTTAAGGACCTTTTTGGGGGTTGCTTGGTTGCCTGCCTTTTGCTCTTGGCTTGAAGATTTTATAGGGCACAAATGAAGAATCATTTACAAACATGTGAAGGAATAATCTACCTGAAATAGATGCTTTTGTCTCCGTGATCCCCCGTATCCCTGCTCTTCCCTGCTCTGTGACTTCTAAGCTATTGCTGCAAGATGGCAGGGTGTCAATGCCCCCAAAATTGAACCTGTGATTTGTTTTTCTTTGATTTATGGGCTTGTAGTCAATAAACTTTATAAAGGAAAGTATCAGGCTGGGCAATCAATCAAAGATAAGCAGATTCTTGTCCTTTAAAAGCATTTCACCCCGGTAAGCAAGCGCCTCATTCATCTTTTACAACCACTCTTGCAGCTTTCAGCTGAGAAAGGGCTTGCTGCTGACTGCAGCCCCTTCTGCTCAGAAGTCTTGCACCTGAGCTGAGGCTTTTAAAACTCAGTGCAGCAGTTTGCTCCCCGTGTGTGTTATTTGCTATCTCTAAAAGGGCAGATTGTTTGCGTGTTGTTACCGAAGGTAACTCTCCTTGCTGTGTAGAGAGGACAAGGCTTATGTTTTAAACCATCAGAGGCACGGACTGTTGTCTGGCCAGAACACTCTCCATTTTCTTTGTTATTTTACAAAACAAACCATAAAGCACGCTTCCCATTTGTTCTTTTGGTAGTGTCTGAATTTCCCTTTGAGTAAGGCAAACGTTCTCCTGCACGTTTTGCTTCTCTGAAGCACAGATGGCGTGCATATGCAGATTGGTGATTTTCTAATCAATACAGTGACACTTGGGAATATATGTAAGTATTGTAATAATGCATTAGTCAGGAGTGATGTTGTAACACACTGAGATCATACACATAAATCTAAGGCACCATGTCTAGACACCCCAGGGAAGATGGCATGCCATGGGTTAGAGCAAGCATTAAGGACGTGCAATATTTCAAATATGATGGGAAAATAATGCAATTTGCAGACTTTAATAAAACCATTGGGGAATTCATTTCGCTCAGGGGACCCTCGCTCCCAAAACATCCACGTCCCTATGTTCGCTTCACGGGTAATCGGAACGAGAGACGCTTTACCTGCTATCTCAGGCATAAACACAGCGCGGGATCTGCGGATTGTGCTGTGTCTTTAATGTGCTGAATATGGAAATAATCCCTTTATAGGTAGTGCTTTAGCGGTATAAAACTGCATTATGCAAACAATGCACAGACAGCATCAGCCCTGGAGATTCAGAAGTTGAAGAGCTTATAAATTAATCTCCTAAATGTGGATTTGAGCATGATCGGGGAGTGCGCTCCGCTGTAAAACCTGACCATCCTCACCCTCCCTGGTTTAACTATTAGCTTTTTGATGATCAAATAGTAAAAGAAGATGTGTGATTTATGGCTCCGTTGCATCTAGAAGTTTCCTTTCTCCGAAAATACTATTTTTGGAAGCATCTTTGCTCCCTCCGGCTGGTTTTGGTTATTTCGTTGTCTCTGCAAAGCCTTTGGCATATACTTTTAATCAGCCAACCTCCTTTCATATTTTTGCCAGCTGATAACTACTCACAAGCAAGTAACTTGCAGTAGCACGCCAGGAATTCTGTGATAAAAATGTCAATTTAAACCCGGCCAAGGATGACAATCGTAACTATTTCCAAGTGAGAAACTCGAACAGAATACATGACACGAGAGTACTTTCTGCTTTCTGCCAGTGAAATACGTGCTGGAACTCGAGAGGTTCCTGTAATGATAAGCCTTGCAGTCAAAACCCCACTTAAAAGTTGGCTGCATTGGTAGCTCCATCAGCCTCATCATCTCTCATCACCTGAAAAGCTGATGGTAGAAAATCTTTACTACACCTGAACGTTTTTAATTAAAATATAATCAAGTCAAAGGCTGGCTGTAATCAATCCCATTAATTCTGCAGCTATAGGAATGAGTGAATGAGGGAGCTCAGCTTTTGCAGATAGTGACAGTGGTTTATATCCTGACTAACTGAACTGTGTTTCAAGAAATAAGAGGTGTACGTGTCAGCATAGAGCTAAACCCAAACATGTCAGTATTTTCCCCTCCCCTCATCGCTCTGTTCCTCTCTGCTCCATAAAGACACCCATCCAGAGTCCTGGTTTTGGTCAATCATCTAATGTGAAGATACTTTGAGCCCAAAACCTGCAACACGATGTGTTGAGACATAAGTGATATATTAAAATGCACAAGAGGTTCTTGGGAAAGGTGGGATGTCAGAGCTGGGACCTTGGCATGGCAGCAGTGCTGCAAAGCCTCTTCACGGAGAGACCACCACCTCTTTCAGAAGGCAAAGCACCGCTTACGCTTAAGCTCTTCCCATTTCAAAGTCAGGTTTCATCTTTAGGACCTTCAGGAGATCTAAATGGGCTCCAAGGCTTGTGCAGGGGTATAAATATCTCTGCAAAATAATATAAAGGAACAGCTTTCCTGCATCTCCATGGAGATTTCCTCTCTCTGAGCATCTTCCAAGGACTTTGCCACGGGCAGGGCAGAAATTAGACCAGTCTTCCTAATGTCCTCTGCCTCTTCCCATCTAGCTGGTGCTACCCAGCTGCTGCTGCTATCATTATTATTATTATTATTATTATTGTTGTTGTTGTTATTGTTGTTATTATTACTAAGAAGAAGAAGAAATTATTCAATTATTATTCATTATTATATATTCATTTGCACAGTCCTCATAATAACTGTGGAGTATCAGTAGGACATTAATGATCACCCTTTAACCTTATTTTTGCCCTCAAGTAATGTTTTCTATTTTCTTCCTCTTTCCTTCACTTCCCTTTACTCTGGCACTTGATCTTTGTTGAATTTCTGCTGTGTTTCTACCAGCACTTCATCCAAGTTTATTATTTTCATCCTTTATGTCCCACTATCCAAAGTCCATCCATTTTAACCAGTATCACATAAAAATGCACTAATGTTTTAATTTGGAGATGGTTTTGCTAATATCAGTCCTTGTGAAGGAAATAATAACCAGGTTCAATAAACATAATCACCATTAGCTAGAATAGAAACCAAATCCTGGATTCTTCTTTTCCGTGGAAGCTATTATAGTTTAATTTTAGCCTTTTCTCCCTATTAGATGTATCTTCGCTGTATCTCATGGTATGTATGGAGAGCTTCCACACAGCAGCTTGTAACTCCTGCCTGTGTCCCACCATGTGTGCCCTTCAACTTGCATTCCTCCTCTTCCTCATAGAGATCTGCAGTCAGAGGGAATGGGCACAGAGCCTCCACCGGCCTGTCGGAGACAATCATTAAAGCTGGTCATAAGGAATAACTTGTCATCCTGCAGGAATATCAGACAGCAGACAGAGCACTTTAACCTTGCTTGACCTTCTGCTGTGCTCTTCGACTAATGAGATGAATGGGATTTTTATTGGTGTTTCTGACCTAGATCTTTTATATGACAGTTCTGTGTATCTGAGCAGCCTAATGCCTCACGTTTCGTAAATCAATACAGCTTTATCTATTTTTAAAAAGCCAGAAATGTTTTTTAGGCTCACTATCACAGCCTATAAAGAATATTGATTTTGTTTAGCCTGGAAAACTATTTAATTCTGAATTGGCTCACCTTGTTAGTCAAACATAGTTCTTAGGCATCCAGGCATGATTCTCCTGCGTCACACGACTTTTATCCCCTGTGGTATATGGAAATCTGATGTCAATAAGTTGAGAATGGGATCTCCTGCACGTAAACCACATCTAAATTTTCACTTTATGGAGGGTTTTTAGACTCTGGGATTGAAGTGACAAATACAAGAAAGCATTCAGAGCAGATTGCATAGCCTTGTGTTACCTCAGGTGATGCAGACATTATGGGACAGTGATAGGAATGTGCAGCATTAAGCAAGCCTTAAATAGTGTTATATGAATTGCACTGACGAGGCTGAACAGAAGAAGTTAACAACTGGTTTTATGTTTATGTACATCTTGAATACACCCTTTTTGTGGTAATTATTATCCTTCCATCCTTCCGTTGCTGGAACTACAGATACTCTGATTGCCATTTGTGATGTTCTGAATGCAGGTTTTAAGATACCAAAATAATTGTACACAAGGTTAGGGTCATTGCTCCATCTGTTGTCTGCTGTGTTTGACACAGCTACTATTATACTACGTGTACAAATAGAAAGGACAAGCACGGTGATGTTCCTTGCAGGTGTTTCAGATGCTTCTGAACGTAACTTCTGCAACCTGTTGACATTTCCTTACCACGTGTTCCAGACTTCTGCACCAGTGTTTTCTCAGTTTCCATTCGGAACACAATATGTGATGTAAGTAATCCAGTTTCCAAATCAACTCTCTAACAAGATTCTTACCCAACCCTTTGGATTATATGGTAAATAAATACCCATTTAATCTGTTTACATAAGACACAAAATCCTGATTTGATTATCCTCTCATAACAAATGTTTCACACTTTAGGTATCAGATAGATTAGCTGAAGATTGACTCCATGTAAGTACAGAATCAATTCATATAAAAATTCAGATGTGATAGTGAATTTCAAGGCTTTTTTTATGGTAGCCTTATACAAATGCAACTGAGAAAGTGGTTGATGTCCTTCTCTTCTGGGATGTTGGTTTGTGTGTTTTTACTCGCAGCCAGCCCTTTAACTTTTACTGTTATTTGCCTCTCTTAGTGAAAACAGAATATCTTAGTGAAAACAAAATCGACCCAAAAGATGGGTCAATTACATTTGATATGGGAAGAAAATAGGTATTACAAGAAGGTCATTCTGTGATGTTTTAAGGAAATCACGCAGAGTAGCTCAACAATTGCAGAAATTAAGGTATAATATTCATTTCCTAAAATGCAGCATAATCTCCTGGCTTTAAAACCTACTGTTTGAAAAGCACAGAAAGCCTATTTTGTATAGAACCTAAAGAGAAAGTATTCATTTCTTCTCGTCAAGGGGGTGCCCAAAAGAATTTGTGATAGGCATCTAAATGCAGAGGTAAGTAATAAGCAGGTATTGACTTCTATTGAGATCAGGATCGAGATTTGTTGACCCAAAGAGGTTACAATTGACTGAAGAGTGGGGCAGTAAATCTTGTTATTGAACAAAAAGCTTAAGTCAATAGGTGTATTATTATAAACATTTTTCTTTTGGAAGAGATAATGAGGGCGGAGTGGTTTAAGACCAGATTTATACAGCCACGATAGCATCCCGCACCTATTATTTAGTCAAAGGATGGAGAATGCCTGTGTTTTTTGGGGGTTGTTTGGGAAGAAGATCTATTGACCTATTTATTGAATTTTAGAAGAGCGCAAAAAGAAGATATGTTGTGATTTTCATGTAATTCAAGATTTAGATTGTATTCCTTATTGAATAGTACTTTCTGCACAAAGCAAAGATTTACTTGTTCATAAAGGTGGAGACAGCAAATGTTCTTTCAGTGCTTTCAAACATTTGCTAATATTAATCCATGCCTTGTATTTTTATGATTCTTATGTTTTAGTCCCTTCCATTATGCTCTGGTCAGTGCATTCTATTTTAGATTATTGCTTGGAATAATAGAGGAGACAGAGCACGGGAGAGAACAGGAATGCATCCAGCCGAAGATATTAAGCTTGTTAATTAAAATCACATACATCCCATAGTGAGAGTGACCGTGTGAAGAACTCACTGTTGAATTACTATTTTATCACGTTTATATCTTCCCCATCAGTGGCACTGCTTGCAATGGCATTCAAAGCCATGAACAGCTCCACTGTGGCCCACGACTTGGGACCTTTTCCCTGCCATGCGCCTCCTTATCTCTCCTGCAGCACAGAATGGCATAGGACTAGTTTCAAGTCTCATCTTCATTCTCCTGGTGGGTGATGGGCTTGGAGAAGTTTTCTTCCTGACTCCACATAACCTCAAAACCAGGTATCATCACGGCAATTGTCTACTGCCTGTCAGGCCTCAGCATCTTGAAAGAGACCTTGGGAGCTGTATGTCCCTCCAGAGCAGTATTTCCAAATGCACTGCAAAAAAAAAGGCTTATTCTGAATTGAATCCTATTTCCTCTCGCTATTTATGCACGTTCTGCTCTGGAAAAATATAGGAGGGAAAGGCAATTGTTTCATGCCCAGTTTTGCCCCCTGAGAAACATGCATATTAGCACTTTGATATAAATGATGTGACCTGGAGGCCTCAGCTGTCCACAAGGCTGACCAGTGTTTAAGGTCCTTTGACTTTTGTCCTTGAAGCAATTTCTTTTCCAAAGTAGGTTTTCAGAAGCCACAGCATCCAGCTGTGTTTGGCTTTTCTGTCTGCTGATGAGTTCAAATCAATTGCCATTTCCAAGCTATTGTAAAGGCCAATAGCTTGGAAATACAGGTTCAGATCTTCTGCAGCTATAAAGTGCCCTCAGATTTATTCAAACCTACTGAAACTTCATTCATGTCTGCTCACAAGACAGATTCCAGCCTTCCTATATGGATGTGCATGCTGTTTGGTGGCACATGAATTAGCAGGTCTACTTGTTGGTACCGATGTGGTAATGGTGGTAGGTGTTGAGGTGGCAGTTACGGATACAGATCGTTAGATGGAATTAAAGGATCTCAACTAAGTTAATGGTGAAAAACATCTGAATTTAATAGGAGCAGGTCTGAGGATATCAAATGAAGCTTTAATGTATCGAGCTTCAGCATTGTCAGCTTCTGAGCTGTGGCTTCTTTGTGTGGGGAGATTTGGGTAGGTGCTGGTTGTACGTATTTGTGGTGTGAGCTGCCTGGATGCCATTATGTGTGCTGGTCTCAATGTAAAATGTGCTTGTAGCAAGTGAACCATAAGCTGGATTTGTGAAGTAGAAGGGAAAATCTGCTTATGAGGACATCCTTTTTCTGAAGCTCGGGCAGAGCAACTCTGCTCCTGACTGAGAAGCCCCTTTTTGAAGAATAGAATTGAAGCACAGTATTAACAGGTAACACAAGAATTGCCAGACGCTGGGATGAATGTCCCATCTGAAAAGGACTTCTTCTTTTCCAGGCTGAAAACAGTGTTTCTGTGCTCATTTTCACACGAGTACAGCATTACCCATTCTGGTCTTAATGAGCTATTTTGTCTTTATAATACAAGGTAGCACGGTATCAGAGTAGTGCTATGCAGATACATCACATGGCTGTTAGAAGAGAGATGCTAAGATGGTTTATACAGGGTTTATTGGTGTGTCACAAAGACAACCAGGATTGTTTAGACCACAATTTGCTCTTCCTGGTTTTCCAGCATTCAAAGCAGACATGTGCTGATCTCACTGTTGTTTGCCAGAGTGGGATAAATAGAGAACAACGTCAAGCCAAACTTAAACTGGTAAAGTGACTTCTTTCAAAGGAGATGGGCACAGTGGCTTGTGTGGGTGAAAATCCTTCCAGCATCACAAGCCTTGTAAGTGCAGGGAACCTTTTTGTTATGGTCAGTGGGGGATGTTTGAAAAATGAGAAGGTGAAGAGCAAAAGTGGGGTTCTAGGTGATTCTTGGTCCTGCTGGGGTGAGGCTGTGCTTTGATTTCTGCTGGGAAAGCACAGTGCACACCTGTGGTATTATAGAAAACACTACCTAGTAATGAGAATAAGACCCTTCATTTTCTCCCTTTAGCTCTGGCCCAGCCCATGCCTAATGAAGCAGAGAGTGTGTGGTGGCTTTCATTCAGCTCTCTGTGGCTTGGCTTGCAAGTGTGGCTAAATCTATACCTGTTGCCCTTGGCGTGTATTTTCTGGTGTTGCTCTTGGTTATTCTGAGGAAAAAGACTAATAATGTTCCATTAAAACAAGTTCTGCAGTCAGGCCAGATTATTGTCTTTTCTTTCCTCCCACAGTTGCAGCCTTATTGTGTTTAAAAGCACAGTTCAGGGCTTTCCTCTCTCTGCTCCTTGTCACTCAGAGGTATTTAAAAGAGGATTTAAACCAGCTATTTTTTGTGCTTAATCCTTGATCTCTTCTGCCCCCCCCCCCCCCAGAAGCTTGCTTATTCACTGGAAATAGCAACTTAAATCCACGTTTTACAGCTCTACTTTAGAGTAATTTTTTCTTATGCTTTTGCACTATAAATGATTGTTCAATTCAGACATTCAAAATTAAAGTGAAATTGCCAGTGGAAACGGGTGACTCATTATACAACGAGTGAGGGCAAATAAAAAGGTGCCTGCTATAATAATCAGAAGACACTGACTTTAGTTGAGGTCAGGATCATCATTTATTAACCCAAGAGGTAAATATTGACTGGAACTTTGGGTGCCTTTCTCTCTTCCCTCCTTTCCTGGTAGCCCAGACGAGAGTGCAGAGGATTTGCTGAACACCTCCATCTGCCTGCAGTTTGATGCTTGTCTTTTGTGCTGGCTTTCTCAAGGGTAAAACGATTTCTAGTGTAGTTCAGAGGGGTATTTAAAGCCATTCTAATTGATGTTTCTTTGTCAGCCATTCTGTTCCTGACAAGCCAGAGCCTTCCTCCTGAAACAGGTTTTGCTTCTGAGGGCTTCTTCACATGATCCCAGCCCCAGCCTGGCTGTCTGTGTCCTCCTCCTGCCCTGGCCATCTCCTTTCCTGAGGTCTCAGAGCCCTAAAACCACCAGGGAATTGCAGCAGCCCTCAGAAAGATGCTCCTTGTGCCGCTGACATCCCATTCACTCTTGAGAAAGGGCTTTTCAAGGGAATGATTTCCATCTGTAGAGGGCCTTGTTTGGCTCGGATGAGCCCCATGAAACTGCTGTGCTGCTGTCCTACTTGGAAAACCAGGCTTTGCCAAGTTTCCTCCGTCTTTGACCCCTCCATCCTTCCAAGAGGCTGCAATGTAGGCTCCATCCTCAGATGCTGGTAAACGTGCAATTGACACAGGTGACAAGTTCCTTAGTACAACTCTTCTAAGACAGTTTGTGCTGAAAGATGTGTTTTGGATTCCTGAGGCATTTATGACCCTTTTCTGAGTAGGGCTCTTGTGGGCTTTAAATGCTGGCATGTCTTTTGCCCGTGTTTACATGATAGTATTGTTGTTACTAGGAATTTATGGGACAATAGTAATGTGGTTGGCCTTTTGCAGGAGAAGTCCAGCGGGTGCCAGCTGAACGCAGCCACTGCATCCCTGCCAGCACACCTATGCAAAGCCTGTAGCCCCTGACCCTGTTGTCATCCAGGCCAAAGGATGCAGTGGGATTCAGCATGTCTCTCTGAACAGGCTGATTTCTAGATTTGCTTCTTTTCTATCCTCCTTTTCTTTCCCTTCCTTCTCTTTCCTCAGTCTTGTATCTTGTCAGATAATCTGCTGTTTCTTTCTCGCTATCCTCATTGCCCACTGGCTTCTTTTTTTGCTCCCATATCCTCCTCAGAGGGTGATCTTTTGTTGTTCAGAGTTTGATTCCTGTGAGGCAATGCCACACGGGATTTGGGTTCCATATATTTTAAGCATCACGATGTAACTCCATCAGGTGAGGACTGCTTAGTGAGAGCGGGAAACATGCTCTGAACCTGCTGAAAAAATCCCTCTGTGAATAAGGAACTGCAAAAGTATTCACATACTATATATTTAATGGCCTCAAGCTGCACTTGGGCAGGTTTAGACAGAGCTGAGGAACAATTCCTTGCCCAGAGGGTGCTCAGGCACTGGAACAGGCTGCCCAGGGCAGGGCTGGAGTCACCGTCCCTGCAAGTGTTCACACCCTGGGTAGACGAGGCCTCAGTGCCAGGGGTTAGTGGTGGCCTTGGCACTGCTGGGAACAGTTGGATTTGATGCACTTAAAGGTCTTTTCCAACCTGTTTGATTCTATGTTCCTGTAGGCTGGTTTAAACATTGTTTTTTAATGCTCTGTAGGGTTAGAGACTGACGTGTCTCATGCATCTCAGAGACTTCAAGCCTGTTCTGCAGACTTCTAAGTGACTGACTTGTGTCTGGTGTAATGTAGCCTGTGTGACCTGATCCAGAGACACCCATTACCTCTCCAGATGAGGCCCATAAAACACTTTTGGGCTCAGACCGAAGTAAAAGGGCCAGAGGAAATGAGTTTAAAAGCCTGAGCGCATTTCCCAAAGGACGTAACAGTCCACATCTCAAAATTTATATACATAACTTGAAACAATTGGCAACTTTAGGAAGCAAAACAGAGCAAAGTGGAGCTACTTTAGGCAATTATTTATGACCATGTTTAGTCTCGGATGCTTCTGTAGGGAACACCTCTCCCATTCGGTAGATCTGATCATTAGTGCCAAAGCTAAAACCCTCTGTTCTCTGCTCTGAATGAGGATCACACATTCACTGCCTATTTAACAAGCACATTTGCTGTGTTTTTTAAAATGTAAATGATTTGTGTTCCTTTATTTCCCAGTGCTCAGGTGAAGACACCTTCCCTCCCCAGACTCTGCTACCTCTCAGTTTGCCCTCCAAGTATTTCACATGAAAGGTCACAGTCTCACAATCCTCACTCCTTGCAGAGTTCAACTGGCTCTCTTTTGTCAGATAAAGCCATTCCCCATCTCCACTGCAAGGGAGGTCCCCTGGCAGCAAAACAAATGTGGTTAGTTACATGTGGCATGAACCTGAGCTGCACTGGGAGCTGAGCTCTGGATGACGTGTAATGGTAGTGTATCTAGAGTTACAAAGCTAACCCATCAGCCTCTCTCAAGAAATTTAACTATGAAATGTTTCATTTCGCCTGGGGAAAGTCTATTTGGGGTCTATCATCTAGTTTCCAGGAAGGTCCAGCATTCCCCCTTCCCCTGTTCCTTAGTAGGATGAATGGCATATAAAGAGGTCAAAGAGGCTACCAGTGTCATGCCATGAATCAGTGGTTCGGCTCAGATGAGAGCCCAAAAGGCTCCTGCTCATCTGGTGTAAACTGACTCATTCTGCTACAGTCAACAGAGATCTGACAGCAGCAGATTTGCCCCAAGAGCTTCTGAATTCCCACTTCAGATTTATCTAGCTGCTATTTCAGATACCACTTTCTCTGTTTTCCATGGGAGGGATTTTAGTAATATCCTCCTAATAAATGTTTTTCAACTACAGCTTCATAGGATATCCATGCTTCTCCCCCACCCACAAAAAGTATATCAAGCAGACGTGATTATAAAAATACCAGGAGCCAATTTAGTTTCATTTACATTTAGACTTTTGCCCTAAACAAATCCTGATGTGTCCTGTATATTTTTACTGCCAGATCATGATTTACTAACTCCATTTGGGGGGTTAAAGAGAGCGTGACCTTGCCCCATATTAATATTTAAAGATTACCGTGCACATGAAATCAGATGCTGACACAAGTCTCAAAGGACTAGGAGGTTTTTAATCTTTTGAAGGAGCAGTGCCACGCTGAAATATGGATTCCTGCATTCAAAACTGAGCAGGTAACGAATGTCCCACTAGCAGGCATCAGAGACTGCAGATTTCATTCAGTGCAATCTGGTCCCACAAATATGAGCTTCTTGTCTAGAAGGGAAATTGCAATGCCACAAAGGCCAATGCCTGACATCACAGCAAAGGCCAGCAGCCGCAGCTCAGACACTGCAGCAAACACAGCTTGCCATCCTGTCCTAAATGCAGGAGCCGTTTGGTGCCCTTTTCAAAGCCATGCATAGGTTTTACTCTTTCAGGAAGGTGAAAGTTTACTTACATTTCTGTACAAACGCAATTTAGAGCCGTTTAGGAACTGTCTGGTTTTTGTCTTCACAACTGCACAAGCCTAAAGTGTGGAAACCTCCTGCTTTTCTTTTAGTACAGTTAGTTAATAAGAAAGCCAGAGCTGTTCTAATAGAAAACAGAAAAGGTTGATGTGTAACATAAATGACTGATTTTAAGACTTTTTTCAATCGTAGATATTTCCTTTAACAAAAGCTCCTTAGCCTATTACAATTTTAAGCTCATTTCCTTCCAGTACACTTAAGCTTCAAGCAGATACAGGACCTGGGAAGCTGTAGATGAAACTGATTTCTCGTGGCATTTTGGGCGTACTCGGTTTGTACAGCGTTGCCATAAATGAGGTTTCTGATGAGAATAGTTCCTGTGGTTTGAAAGCACCATGGAGGTGTGACAGGATCTGTAAATGATGACAGAATGGCTCTTCCCACTCTCCTCTGGGGCAGGGCACAGGCAGCAGCCTGATGCTCCTGGTCTCTTCTGTTATATTGCTGACAGGTAATTGCAGAGGGTCCCCAGCTGGCTGAGTTGGCCAGGAAGCACTGACGTAGTTTGGAGGTAGCCAAGACATTAGGCTGCTGTGGCAGAGTTGGGGTGTTAAAGGATTCCAGCCTTGAGGAATTTGGAGCCTGTGAAGATGCGTGAACATTTCCAAATCACCAGCTGAGAGTTATCAGCATATTTGCCCATAGTTTACATTCAATTGCAGTAGTCATTAAAAGGAAAAAGAGCTAGACCTGTTGTTGGGGAGTTATGGAAGCAGTGCTGGGGGATTTGGTGCAAGGAGAGTAAGAGCATCCCCTCTTGGACATGCAGCTCTGCTTTGCCATTGGGCACTGAAGGTGACCATCCTTTCAGTATTGGCAGTTGAAGGCAGTATCATCATAACCTGACCCTCACCTGGCCATTTCACAAGCAGGGCACATCTTCTTTGTTCCCTTTACAACCATTAAGGCTTTTTAATCTTCTTTTCCCTTAGCACCTCTTTTCCCTAGACCCCTTTTTCCTCCCATATGTCCCCTCCCACAGCAAGATAATGAGGAATGGGAGCAGGTGCTGGAGAAATGCCTGCACCTTCTAATTGAGTGAAGATATAAAGGGGATGGAAACCATCACGTGGAGATTTTCGCCTTCAGTGCTTTCCTAACAGTTGGGTCTTAGTTCAACACCTTTGCCAGTCAGCTAATCTGTTTCCCTCTAAATTTGGTTGTCTTCTCAGACTTTAGTGGAGACAACATTTGTTAGAAGTTTTTTGGGTCACTGCAAACACAATTTGATCTGTTTTATGCTAAATGAGTGTTTTGCTTAGCGTGACTGACTGAGAACGTCATCCTGCTCAGCCTCCAAGAAAGCTTTGCAGTGAGTCACGGGTGCAGCAGGATGGCATGATGCCCTTCCCAGAAATAACAACTACAGATGCATGGAAAAGAAATAGAATTTGAGAATCTGTAGTTCTTTGCAAAATCTGTGACACTTCTATCATCAGCATTGCTGATAGTACAAATGGGACTGAACCAACCGATAAGTGCTTTGGTCCAATAAATTCACTTACTGCTTATGATCCATCCAGTCGTGGTTTTAACTGTTTTGGCATTCCCATTAAATCTTCCTAAGTATTCTTCTTGCTGGTTCAGTGCTCTCGACCAGGAAGCTTGTGAGTTTGTGAGGATTTGTACTTGATCATGAATGATTCATGAAATGAGCTTAGAAAACCAAGTTTAACATCTTATTCAATGCTAAGGGAAAAAAAGAGCATCTCCTCCCATACTTGTAACAACTTTGCTAAGAAGGAAGAGTCTCAATGTCTCATTTTACACACTGAAATTCAGAGCATCTGTTGCCTTTCCAGCTAAACCTCGTATCTACTAAGAAGCAAGAGGAAGCCTTTTTACCTACTACCGTACTCAGGCTGTCTTAGGACAACAGAATGTATAACCCAGGGTGCTAGGGACTGATGCCTCTTCTTCCTTCTTCTTTCTCTTGACTTCTTTGTGCATTGCAGGCAGAAATGCCCTGTTCTTTCCTGCCTCATTTCTGATGTATAGGTATGGCATTCATAACCTGGGAACTTCCAGCACGATTCCCCCTGCTGTGCATGTTCTCTGCAGATGACGTTCGAGCCTTGGTTTTCGCACCAGCAAAACGGGGATAATTGTGTCGCTTTGATGTACTGATAAAAGTGCTTTGTGAGAGCTAAAGATTCCTTTGTGGAACATGCCATAGCATGTTTAGAAGCTCTGTGTAGCAGGGGGTAGGAGGAAGAGAGAGACATGGGTCTGATGAAAACCAGGGAGGACAAACAGAGAAGGAGGCCCATGGATATTCCCTCACTGTTCTTTGTCTCCTGTACCAGCTCTGCAAGAGGATGACAGTTTTTCCTCTCCCTTTGCTCAAAGAAAAGATGACAAGAGAGCATACATCTAGGGACACCTGCTGAGAGAACAAACTACAGTAAACATGAGCACGCTACGGTGATAGTTTTGCTCGTACTATAGTGTCCTGGGTTTTGATCCGGAGTTATAAGAAGTTTAAACGTAAGCCATAAATTAAACTAAATTCAAATGCTTTTGTTATTCAGCCTCAGGGTTTGGGTTGGCTTTTTTTTTTTTTCATTGTTATTATTGGTCTTTGGGTTTTTTTTTTTAAGCTGGAAGAAAATTGGATGTTGTTAGGAGGAGGATGAAAAAAAGAAACAGAAGTATTTCCGAACAAGGTCTTCTAAGGTGTCCCCTGGGACTGTGATTTTAAACTGGTCGTGCATTAATTGCAGCTTCTCTATGTGTTTGTTAGGCCATTGCCGTGCTGTGGTAAGGTTTTGATGCTTTTATCTAGCCCTCCCCTATGCTCTGTTTGTTCTTCAGCGAGGATGAGAGGAACCCTTACAGTATGCAAATACCGAATGCTTTCTACGCTTCTTTCTTTAGAGGCATAAAAGGATTTGTTTTAAAAGGCATGTTGAATATATGGCAATAAAGACTTCAATCTTCAGAAGCAGGCAAGATACACTCCCTCCGCACTTCACAAGTGAAGCCTGGCTTCTGCAAAGAGAGAGTTTGTTAGGAGAAGCACAGAAAGCAGGATTTCCATAATGATTTGCAAGAAAGAATTTGGGAACACATGGCACCGTCTTTCCTTCAGAACTGCAAGTCCCGAGAGACCAAATTCTTTACTACTTAATCACTGTGGTAATTAGAGATGATGTTGGCAAGTGTTCACTGAACGGCGTGTCAGTTTTACATCTTAAAACATTTTGGCATTACTTTCCATTCCCTTTATTCCATGTGTTTTGGTCTGTCCCCTGGATGATTAGACACATCTGACCTTCTCTTTGGGACCAGGTCAGTTTTGCAATTAAGAGCTGTGTTGCTCTGTACTGATAAAAACAGGGACTAAATCATTCTATTGACGGTTTAATTTCCCACCAAGCATTTTTTATCATGACTTGTACACAAGCGACATGATGGGAAACAAATCTCTGAGTGAAACAGGGGATTCCAGCCACAAAAAATGGCCTCCAAATACGGGAAACTGCAGCACCTAAGTGGGAATAAACATCAGTTGGGATGAAGCAAAGCTCTGCAAATGGAGGCTAATATCGAAGCAGCAAACCTGTGTGGGAGATGGCCTTGGTAATGAGAAGTGCCCTGGGGGGTGCAGGCAGAGAGTGGGGACTCAGCCCTCCTGTGCCCCAGAACCCACTAAGCAGCATCCTCATAACGCTGCACTTTTCCCTCTTTTCCCCTCTCCACTGTGGGGACCTGCCGAGTGGTGCCGGATGAGGAGAGAGGGGAAAATGAAAGGGGTGCTTAAGCCCCACATCTGTAATTTGGAACATCTGCTGGTAAAGTTGGGGGAGATTGTCTTAGTGGGTTTAATAATAGCTCTGAAAATAGTGTAGGCTGGCTTCCCTGCATTCCAGGTCTGTGCCTGTCACTGCTGCTTCAGGGAAGCAGGAAAGAATCTCCTTACAAGAGATCATAGCAGCTGGAAACGATGTGAGTGTCATTCTTTTTCCTAAAATCCAAATTATCATTAACCGTGTTAACTGACTTAGCAAGGCACATCCCCTGGAAGATGCCTGCACTGCTATTATGGGCTTAGTCTGTCCTTTTACACTCTAGATCTTACTCATCACTTTTCAAACAGTTTATGTGTGTTATGTTCTACTGTTACGGATGTTACTTTATGAAATAGCCTTTGCTGAGACACTTCGAGCCTTGCAAAAGTTAGATGTGGAGGGTGCAGCAATGGCATGGCTCTGATGGATACTTCTCCCTGACCCCCTGTGTCTGAGCATCCTTCCAGCTGCACAGACGTCGTGCTGTACCTCACAGTTAGCTCACGTGTTGGCCAAAGAGTGGTTCTCATTTCCACCTTCAGTCTCATTTCTTACAGGCTGCAGCAGAAAATCCATAGAATTTAAAGTCTGACTTAAGTGACAATTCATGTGACTAATGACCTTTAATGAGACAAGGCGGTAGATTAAAATGTCTTTTGAGATGCTTTCAGGGGAGAAAAACACATAGTAAACATGAGATGACAAATATAAAGAGGGAAAAGAAAACGAAGTTGGTAACATAAGTAAGCACTAACAGCCGTTATGCTTTGAAATTCTCTGTTCACAGCCTACAGAGCTTTGCTTTGACTCACGCATACCATATATCTAGCAAAGAGAGAAATTACATTCTTTTACCATTCAATTATAATTGATATACTACCCAATCATTTCAAAATGTGGGAAAGCTGAAAAGAACACCAAAAAATAGCAAGAAAAAAAGCACAGGCAAGGGGCAACATCTAAAACGTGGTTGTTTTCTGAGCTAGTTTATATACATCCCCCCTTATATGTGTCTGTATGGAAAATCCACTGTTCTATCAAGGGCTTGAGAGCCATTGCATGTGTATAGTTAGACATGTGTAGATGGAATTGTGGCGTAGTCCCCATGCTCTGCAAGGCACTGAAAGTCTCACAGCTTAATAGCAGTCAGATGAGTCAGTGAGTTTCTATACAACTGTGTATCTAAGGCTATGGACCAGGGGGTGTGTGGCCAAGCCGTGCCAAAACGACACAGCCCAGCGCAGCGGGTGGGTAAGACATGATGATAGTCAAGGGATGAGAGAGGAAAGAAGTTTAACAAACGTATCTGAGAACTGTAAAGCACAAATTCCTTTGTCTATAGGTAAGCTGGGAAAGGTTGAGCACCTAATTCTAGTATTAACCTATCACTGTATGTTCTAGGGGCACACATTAGAAGTCCTAATGAAAACTGGTGCTGTGTAATAGCTCAAAAGCCATTAAAGAAGATCACCGCTCCCCTTCATTCTGCTTACAAGCCTTTTCTGCAATATAGATTATTTCTCAGAGGTAAGTGATAGTATCTATTGTTTCTGCTACTAATCCATATGTGCAGTTTGCATGGTGGTTTCAGAAGTCCATTGAGGGCCACAATCAACAGGATACTGCTATCTCCAGAATAAAGCAAATTCTGTGAAAGCTGCTCAGGAAAAAACCTGGTCTAAGGCTGATCTCTCTGCTGCTGTGGTAAAGACATCTATTAGTGTATTAGTGGCCTGATTTACCAGAGGGCAAGTTCTGGAGTCATTGGAAACTTCAGATTGTACCTGGCTGGTTGCTCCTTTTCTCCAACACTTCAAATTCCAGAGCCGTGGCTCATCAGGAAGCCACCATTTGTGATTTTGTTTGCTGCCCTCAAAGAAGTTTGAGTTTTCCCTTTTCTGTTTGAGTTTCAGCCTGTCACGTGTAGAAATCTCCCAAGAGATGATGCTGGTTTCTTCCTGGAAGTTGCTTCTCCCAGCCTTTGTTACACGTAGAACATCTGCCATGCTGATATCAAAAAGAATGAGGTTTGGGAAGCTGTTTATGTAGCCAATTCGGAATTCAGATGCCTCAACCCAAATTCCTTTGTAATGGATCTAGATATTGTTTCCTAGACTCTGATCATGCATATTCCAATATCCCATTATATATGTCTAAACCAACAAAACGCAGGTATTGTTTGAACCTTCAATTTTTAAGCATTCCTTTCTTTTCTATTTTTCCAATGTAGATGCTCCTCAGTGACCATGGGGCAGTAGGTATTATGGGATGCACCTTAAACAGAGCTGAGTGGTTGCAAGGCCAGATCATGGCATCATAGAATGGTACAGATCATAGAATAACTCATCAGATACCTTAATAATGTGAATGAGGGCTCAAGAGCAGTTCCCAAATCCATGGCGATGGTGTAATACAGGGAAGTTGCTGTACCTTACTTTGCCTTGGTTTCCATTCTTTTTAATGTCTTTACATCCATTCATTGGGTTAATAACAACAGGACGTGTCTATCTTTGCTGTTCACCTTCTGCAAGATAGCCTTTTGTTTAGAAAAAGGCTTTGAGAAGTGTAAGCATGAATGTTTGCAGTTTGGCTCTGCTTTTAAGCTCAGGATGTAGTTTGTTACTAGCCCTGGGAGAACAAGAGAAGTCAAAACGCATCCTTTTCCCATTGAAATAGAAGACCTAGTTTTTCTCACACAGACACCCTGCTCCAGCCCCCAAAAGAAAAGGATTTGGGTTCTGTAACAAGAGGAAAGACGATTGTGAAGTAGCCTCTGCTTTTGGTCACTTGAAATCCGTGTGGCATTTTGCACACTATTCTTTGTGCTGTCAGACATACAGGACTTCCTCCATGTTGCAAAAAAGCTCTATGCTGTAAAAATGAGCTTTACACTTTAAGTCATGTCCTGGTAAATTGCCTTTGAGTGTGTTATAAAAATTGCCCTACTTCCTGTGGGAAAAGTGCTGGCAATATATATCCTGTGTTAGAAATGTCTATCTGTTGATTCAGGAGAAAGAAAATCTGCAAAACTTTAAAGGCTGTAAATCTGGAAAAACTTAAAATGGTGTAAATCTGTAAAAGCAGAAAGTTCCGAAATGTTGTCTGTATTTTAAATGTATTTTACATCAAGTTGTAAGTTACAATAGTATCATGATTTCCAGATGTGTTTTAGGTAACAATCGGTTGAGGTAAATCTAGCCAAATCAACCAAAATCCCACCACTTTGGCTTACTCAGGCTCTGACTAACAGCTTAAGTGATGCATGCTTCTAGGAGTTACACCCTGAAATGAGCGATCCCTATGTCTTCAAACCAGGGGACCAACTTCAGCGCGGGTGAAAATCAGCACGAACTGTGCTTATAATAATTGTGGTTATGTAAAGAGTTACTTGTACGCCCGTAGGTACGGTCACAAGGAGTTGGTGGCCTCAGCAGAGAGGTCAATGGCTCTATATAGAGGTAGACTCAGGCTTTGATGGACTTCACCAGGTCTGTCTCTGTTACCATAGTTTCCATTTTGTTCTCTAGACAACAAATAGAAGCATCTCGGTGTGTAGTTCACAGAGGCCTTGATCAGTCAGTTGGGTCCCTGCCGCGGGTGAGGTTTAAGGGGTTGAGAAGTAACTATACAGAGGCCTGTTATGTGTAGGTAAAATCCAGTCTTTTCCCTTGTTTGCTTGCTTTTAGCCATTGCCCTGCTCACGGAAGCTTGGTGTGATTACAGCTGAGTCACCACACAGCTAATGGGTTTCTTCAGCACAGTTTAATAAGAGTTATTGTCTAATTACTGCATATTCCAGAAACTCAGGTGTCGCGTGCCCCTTATTGAGCGCGACCCCTTTTGGCTATGGGCATTTTTCTTGGGTGTCCTGTTCTCATCGCTTTCCTTTCACTGCTCTTCCCTTTCCTTTCTTGGACTTCCTGCACTTGCTCTAGACTTTCACAGCAGCAAGGTCAGCATCTTTACTGAAGCACTAAGAAGTTATAAAAGCAGTGGCTGCCGTTAAAAACTAATAATAATACCTTTTCACAGAAACAATAATTGCCTTAGATATCTTCTCCCTCCCTAAAATCACTGTTCCTTCCAGCGCAAGAAAGGCTATGAGAAGGGCAGGGACAAGCCTTTAGTGCCCATCACTCTCCCTATTTTACTGTCAGTGGCAATTTCAGCTCACTTTATTCCCATGCCAGCATCATTCCCCCTTCTTTCTTCATGTCTGGGCAGTGGCCAGGACTTCGGAGCTAATGTAGGTATTGTTGTGCAGAAGCAGTATTCTCTGTCACTGTTCCTTTTACCTTAATAAATAGATACTATCTGCAAGAGAAGAAAGGCAGTATGTGTTTTCTTTTAATTCCTTTTGCAGGCACTGTTAAAAGGTAGGGACCTCATTATGTTCCAGCCAGACATGAAGTTTTATTTACAATTTCTTCCTTCAATGCAGCCGTGGCAAATTAGATCAGCCCTTCAATTTGTGCATTATCATTACTTCCTTACTTTTCTACCCTTTCCAGAACTACACTACCACTGACCTGACGAACCCATTTTCTTTTCAAATCACTCCTATTTTATGTTAGGGACTGCCTTGGGATAACTCAACAGCAGCAGCTAAAAGAGTAGGCAAGTTGCTATGTATAATAAAAAGGTCAGAGTCTATTTTCAGGTGCTTGTTTGGGGCCACTGCTGGCGAAAGCAGGGAGCCATCAGCACCCATATAGGTGTCAAAAGTTAGTTCTCACACACCCTGCTTAGGGAAAACAGCCATTGACTCCCTGATGTGTATTGTTTGATCATGGATGCTGCAGAAGGCCTCAGAAGATACTCCTGCCAGGACACAACTGATTCACCTCATGTGCCCAGCAGCAGCGATTCAATTCTTTCTGCTGTTGCTTTGAAGGCAGGAGACTCTCATCCTTCCACAAACGCTGACAGCTAGGCTGATAGACGGAGCTGAAGTGGATGGCTGACAGTAGGATGGGGATCAATGGCTCTTTGAGGTTTACTTACTTCTTCTGCAGAGATCAAAACTTTCAGCATGAACTGCCAGCACGCAGCTGCTTGTGTTTTACCCTCCTGTTCCCCCACCCCTGTCATCGGCATCCCTACATCAGCATGGAGCAGTAGCCAACATCCTGCTGGGACTTCAACCCCAACCCTCAACTCCGTATCTGTGGGGCTCTGTCTATTGCCCCAGGCTCCAGCATCACAGGATTGCTTCCCTTTTCTTGAGGCTCCTTTGCCTGCTTGTCTCTCTACCTGGAAGACTTAAGCATCAACACTGTAAATACCCAGCCTCCAATTCTCCAGCTGAGCAAGGCAGCACAGCAGGACTGAAAGCTTTGCCTTCTCCTGAGTTTTCAACAGCTTTCTCTTTCCAGCCCTCTCTGGCTTCCTGCATCTCGATCTCCAACATCCATTTCGTGCTCCTTTTCCCTCTCACCTCTCTCTCTTCCCATACTTCTGCATCTTCACAGTTTCCTGACTTTCCCTTTGGCAACACAGCATAATGTGTCCCAAACACCACCCTAATCACATGCTCAGCTGCCTTGTGTGTGGGGACAAAGAATGGTCACTGCTGGCACGACATTACAGGTCAGCTTAGCGCTCATCCCTATTACCTGGATTAACAGGGTGGCACTAAAAGCTGTCTCATACCTGTCTTTTTCCCCTAGAAGAATGACTAAGAGCTTGATGAGTGAATCTGAATTATCTGCAGTAACTAAGCATGTTGCCAATAAGGAAATAGGCTGCTATTATACAGCAACTAATATGGTAACTTATTAGAGGCTATACTGAACGTACTCGTTTTATTGAGTACACTCTGAGCTCCTGCTCAATTTGCTCCGAGTTGTGAATTTGCTCTGAGTTGTTTTTACCATTTGAGAATTGCCAGGCTCTGCAGCATCTTTTGCACAAGAACTCAGCTGCCCTTTCACTGTTGTGTTTGTAGTTCCCTTCTAAGGAAGCCGCCTGCTGTTCCCAGGTTTCTCTTTCTCTTTCTCTCTGCCTCTTACTATCCCCTTTAGCTACAGGAAATGCAAATCACTGATTTAAATGCTGTATTTTGCAGGAAAACTTCCTGCTAGGACTCGACTCAGGCCAACTGATGTCTTCTCCCTGCCTGGAGAAAACCTTTGTCCTACAGGCTGATGGCAGGCGTTTAAAAGGCAACCTGCTTGGTCTGTCCCGGTTCGGCAGCAGGGCTGAAGGAGGGAATTGCCCTCTACATGTGTTCACCTCACACTAGAGCAGGTTGCTCCAAGCCCCCGTGTCCAACCTGGCCTTGAACACTGCCAGGGATGGGGCAGCCACAGCTTCTCTGGGCACCCTGTGCCAGCGCCTCAGCACCCTCACAGGGAAGAACTTCTTATATCTACCTATGTTCATATATCTCATCTAAATCTTCCCTATTTCAGTTTGCTGCCCTTCTTGCAACAGGGCAACCTTTTACTGCAGGTAAGGATGGATTAAGTGACTGGTAGACATGCAATTGTCCCCCAGAAGGTGTCAGTTCAGTATTACTGTAGATGAGAGACAACTGTTGTATTCATTTCCTTATGCTGGAATGATTTTCATTAGGGTTGCTGGTGGTCCCTGTTTGCTGAGCAGGACCTCAGCATAATGCTAAAGGGAACATTCTGCTTCATACTCTGTTTCCCAGCCCTTTGTCCCTCCTTCCCCCATGGTAAGTGCCAGCACGTTTGTGAGCTTTTCATTTGAATGAGATTTCTTTCTAGCTGTGGGCAGAATAGGGAAAGAATCAATAGCTCTCTTGATACGTGATAGAGATACGTGATCCTGCAGGATATGGGATACTACTGGTAGAAAAAGTGAAGGCCATTTATGTGTTCACATTCCTGAATGCCAGCATTCGAATTGAGACCTCAGTGCCCATGTCCTGCTCTTCCCCCAGGTTTGTAGTAGGCATTTTGTTGCCAAAAGCCAAGCAGAGGACGTTTTGCCCACTGCACTTCCCTGTGTTCTGTGCTCGTTCTCCTTCTGCAAGTGCCTTCAGGTGCTTTTCCAGCGTTCGTGTTTTTGCTTTGTTCAAGAACAAGTTAAGGAAAAAAGAGTTACTGGAGGTGTTAAAACCCATTTTCTTTTTATCTAGTGTTGGGTTAAAGCTTTCCTCCTAAGCAGCTTACAGTCATATAAACAACCTGCAGAAAAAACCTGGCTGTCAATCTGCTGCTATAAATTCCTTCAGGTCCAGGGGCTTCAGGAGCTGGATATTGCACCTCCAGGCCTTGGAGTCAGAGATAACTATCAGATAATTCACTCTTCCAAAAAGTACTCCAAAAATATTCAGAGCAGGTGGAGAACAGGGAGGGAGAAGAGGGAAGGCAGAAGAAAGGAGAAGAGGAGGTGTGCTGAGACCAGAGGCAGGGCCACCCAGAGCAGGGCACACAGGGATGTGTCCAGGTGGGTTTGGGATGTCTCCAGAGATGGAGACTCCACAACCCCCCTGGGCAGCCTGTGCCAGGGCTCTGCCACCCTCAACATCAAGAAGTTCTTCGTCCT
>NW_009917036.1:24603-30081 GCF_000696875.1 Nestor notabilis
CTCTGAAAAGAGTCTGGCCCCATCCTCCTGGTACCCACCTTTGAGCTATTGATGTGCATTGATGAGATCCCCCATCAGGTTGCTCTTCTCTAGGCTAAACAGGCCCAGCTCCTGCAATCTCTCCCTGTAAGAGAGATGCTCCAGACCCCTCAGCATCCCTGTGGCCTCTGTTGGACCCTCTCCAGCAGCTCCTTGTCTCTCTTGTACCGAGGAGCCCAGCACTGGACACAGGACTCCAGGTTATAAACTGGAACACTTCACAGCAGCATCTCAGGAGCTCTGCAGCCTTACAGTGATGCTGCCAGGCTTCTCTGGCGTTGGGAAAGGGATGCACTGGGGGAGAGCTGTTCATGTCTTGGATTATCACTGACCATGGCAAGGCTCTGCTGCTCAGCAGAGGTCCTGCTCAGAAAGGGCAGCAGGAGAGGCAAAGGCAAAGCGTGGCATGGGAGAGGAGGGACAGGAAAGGAGGTAATGAGAGAGAGTTGGTGCTGTAGAAAGAGAAGGAAAGGGAGAGAAGAGCTGGGCAGCAGGGGGGTGAGTGTGAAGCGTGATTCAGCAGCTGCACAAATGTGCAAGTTTGCCTCTTCAATGGCACTTTTTGCTTTGTTAAAACGTACCCGAAACAACAAACCACCATCAGGAAACAACAAAGCCCCAACTTTATTGAGGTTGCAGCCTTCTGAGATCAACAGGTAAATCTTTAAAACAAGGAAATTGTCTTTGTTCTTCATGATGCTCCTAGTTTTGAAAGGAGCATTAATTCTACTGTTTGAATTGATTTTTTTTAATAAGAAATGGGAAAAAAAGAAGATTTAATCTTGCTGCAAAAGCATTGTTTGAAACAGGCAGGAATGGTTGCAAAGCCCTTACAGTACTTTTAATGGTAATTCTTTACACTTAACTCTCCCTAAAAGGTGGAGTGAGGGAATCTTGGATGGGTGACAGTAAGTTCACAAGTGAAGCTGCTTTCAAATATGCTTGAAAGGATATCCACAGTAATAGGATTAGGACAAAAAGAACATGTCGTCTTTGCATCTAAAATCCTGAGGCTAATTTGTCTTGGTTCCTCCCTTCCAAAAACTTTGGTAACAAATTACTTTTGTCAGGAACACTTAATGATGCTTCACTGTTAAAATGCTCACAAGAAATATCTAACACCTGCTGGGAAAATTATCTGCAAAGGTTATTGCAGTAAGGCTTGGATGTAAAATGTCAAAGGACAACTTCATCTCTTTCCTCTTCTTCACCCCAGCTACAGGCAGGAAAACTGGGAGAGCTTTTGCATAGCTGTCAGACAGACAGGAGTCTGCTTCCTTCCACCCTCAAGAGAGCCTTGGGATGCATTTTATTGAAGCTAATGGGTGATGTGAAGGCAGAACACTGAAGGCAGAGAACATCAATAATTCACTAGAACTTTGCTGGAGAACAGTCTGACAGAAGAGCTCAATGTCTGCCTTCATCACCTGAAGGACAACTTGACAGCAATACCAAGAGGTCTGGGAGAGCTCACAGACACACAGGAGAATCAGCTCCAGCTTTGGGATAACAACACATGGGCTACAGTTCCCTTTTCTTCGGTGGCTAAACCCTTCATCTTGTGACCCCCACAAACCACCATGTACTTAATGCACTAACTTTAGTTCTTAGCAACATCTAGTAGGTTTTCTGGTGCCAGTGGACATTATGATTGAGCTTGGTTGCTGTCTTTGGCTTTGATCTCTCATCTGGTTATGTCAGATTTCCATGAAGCCAGCAGTGCAAAGCTCAATGTCTTCTGTACTTTGCAGTAACATTGACCTGTGCAAGCTCTCCCCCCCTGCATCGTAGATGAGGGACTCCTGAAAGCTGAGTGCACTCTACATCATTCCTACCCAGCAGCTTTGTGCAGCAGTAGGGTCCCTCCGTGTGGTTGACCATTCTGGCACCTCTTTGTGAGCACTACCGAGGGCTCGCATCTATCTGTGCATCTGTGTAGTGCAAACTGATTAAAACGGGAACGATGTGTACCCATCAGGGTCAAGCCAAGGTAGGGACTATTTCTGTTCCTTCCGCTTTGATAATGCACTGATATCCTTAGTGAAATTACAGAAAGGGTCAACCTCCTGTGCTGTCCTTTTGAGTGGTATGTTTTGGAATATTTCTCTTTCTACTCATATGCCCTCTCTGTTTTCAGGTGAATACAGTGGTAGCTGCTCTCTTAAGGACACCTTTTCTCTGTCTCGTGCTGTGTCATACAGGTAGGTTTCTGACAAGTGCAAAACATGCCTCAGATTATTCACTAAATGCTAGTGATGTGATTTGCCAAAGCAAAACCTTCGGAAATCCCCACTGGGTTTGAAACTGCACAACAGGAAACACTGATTTTGGGTTCATAAAAGATGTCTCTGCAGGAAAATCCTCACTGTGGTTACGGAGGTCCTAAAAGAAAAGTAAAATCGCTGCTATTATTTGTGTAACTGCAAGCAAAGTTTACATCTCTGTCCAAGTTTATGACCTTGACAATACAAATGCATTAAAACTTCATCACTGGGATGGTCTCTTGTCACAATTCCTTGCAAGCAGTCGTTTTGCCCTGCAGACATCCCTCATGCCAGTCTTCCCTGCTTCTTTTCTGCAATGTGTGAAAACATTGGCTCCAGCTGTTGTGTTCTCTGGAAAGACCTCCCCACAGCTGGTGATTATAAGGGGAAATGTTGTCTGATGGGCATAAAAGGACCTGACAGCTGCCAGCAGCTCTTCGGTCAGTTGAGAGTGTTCTCTCTGGATCTGCCTCAGGGTACAGCAGCACCGATGCCTGCTGCCTTCTCCCAGCTCCAAACCACGTATGAGCTCCCAGCCTCAGTAAGTCACTTCGCTCTTCTATTCAGTTTTCCACATGGGTAAGCCAGGGGTGGGGTAAATCTGTTCATGCTGTGTGCTGGTCAGCAGCCAGCTAAATGGGCTGCGTACAAAACCTACTGAGAAATTGCATCTTATACTCTGGAACCTCTTTTAGAGTGGTGAGAATGAAAGTGGTGTGTAAACACAGCCCGTCCTCCAAGCTGGGATCCCACTGAGCACTGCTATGGGGGTTTCTGATTTGGCATGTTCCCCTGTTCTGGGTTAATCTCAAAATCAAAGCAGGTTTCTAATAAGGCTGGTTAGGTTATTAGATACCTTTGTGATTACAGGAGCACGAGCTGTTGCGTGCACACAGATACTTCCCAAATGATGCTGCAAAGGAAGTTTCTCGTTTTATACTCAAGTAATACACCTCCAGCCATCATATTGTTAATATTCCTCAGGAAAGGACATTGACTAGATGAAGAGTCAATAATAGAATCCACAGAGGATTATATATGTTGTCATATGAAGCAGAAGGGTTGGGGAACTGTGTATGTCCCATAGATGTGCCCTGAATTTGTGCATCAAGCCTATCGCTGAAAGGTGGTTCTCATGCACCACAAAAACTCAAGCACAGACCCTCTGTCACTCACCCACTGCCTTCAGGTGGTCATTACCTTTCCTGCTCCTGCTCCACACGTCTGGACCTCCTAACTTGGAGGGGAAGGGCTCATGTGTGGATGTGACTTGCCAGCTTGCAGCACGTTGATGCTGCAAACGGCTCCTCTCTGCAAGAGTAACTCAGAAAATCAAGCCTTAAAAGCAAACAGTGGAAAAAACCAGCACTCCCCCCAAACTTCACAATGTTAGCCAGGCCTATTTCCAACCTCCATCAGCAACGCTTAAGTGAGCTGGGGCTTCTCTGACAGCAGAAGTTGTAGGTGGAAACATTTCACATAAATAAGAAGAAAGCATGTGCACAGCAGGCTTCTGAAACAGCAGTGCTAGAAGACAAGTTTTAAAGGTCAGAATTATTATAGGACATTAATTAGCAGTCAGATAATGCTCAAATTGCCTTAGCAAATGTAGATGCTGTGTAAGGCCACACGCTGCAGAGGGTGCAGCCACCTGAAAAGAGTTTGGACGCTTGAACCAAAAATATGCCTTGCTTAGACCAGAGCTAGAAGAACGTAAGGAGAAAACAATATGACTTCCCTAAAGTAATTAGGAGGTGGTGAGGAAGGTAAATAAGCTTTTGCAGAGCAAAGTGCTAGTGGACCAAATGAGAGCAAATAAACCAGGAGTAAGGTTCTCCGCAAGTGCAGAGAAGAGAAGGTAGATAATCCTGGATTATAACAGTTGTACCTGAGATGCTGGCAAAAAGCACAAGTGTCTTTGCAAAGAGGGGGAATTGTAGAATGGGTTGAGTATACTTAACAACTTGTGATCCCAAACATAGCCAAAACATCATATTAGCATCAGTGAGCTCGTCATTGAGAGCTCAGGTAGGTTACATACATTTCGGGGACAGATGATGTGTGTCTCTAGAAGTGAGTAAGAAAACCAGTCCTCAAATGTTGCATTTGTTTCTGTCTTGCTCTTAAATTCAAAGTAGATCGAGGCTGGGTGTGTGTTTGCTGCATGTCAAAAGTTGTTTTACCACGTGTGACATCGACTAAAGAAATAGTTACTAGTTTGGGGTAGTTACCTGCTTAGCTGGTAGCTGTATGCACAGCTTAACAAGGTAGGAGCTTTTGGAGGAGAGTGATGATCAAGATCTAAGTTTCCTTCCTTTTCATGGGAGGCTGAACTGCAGGATTGAAACTGAATTTTGGAGATGTTTATATTTAGGGAATTGGCTTCATTCACTGTGGACAGGTTATTTCTGAAACTTGAAATGGCACTTTCATTTCTACCCGTTCGGCTTGCAAAAGTGCACAAAGCAGGGTAGGTGTGTGGATGGCTCCGTACTCAACCTATGTATGAATATCTAGGCTTTGTATATAACGCATGTGTATGTAAAGAGGTATATATATTTCCTTAATATTATTTGCCATGAAATACTTTTTAGCACCACAACATCATCTTGAGCTACCTGTTCCAGTCGGATGTGAAACCTGTAGCTAATTTGTCTTCTCAACTGTGAGAAGAAAACTCCAGTTAACGTTTTACCCTGAATGCTGTGATAGAGAGTATAAAAGGAGCTGGAAAGAGGATACATCTTCTAAACCGTGGAACAGGGAGTTCGAAGTTGACTGTGTCTGATATTTTTGCACTATGAATTTCCTTTGAATTGTCTCAACAACCCGAGATAAAAACAGCTGAAGATTTCTAATTTGTTTCTTTTCTTTTTGATGGGGACATGCAGATTGAGGTGAGAACTCTCCAAAGATTATCTGCCAAGTGCCAGCTTTTAATGAATCCCATTTGTTTTCTTGATTAAATCTGCCATTACCCCTCTTTAGTCTTGTCACGAGCCCATTAGCGGGAATTTTCATATCATGGTTTAGAAAAGAAATTAGCCTAGAAGAGCACCACTCATCATCAGTCAATTTTCTGTGTATTTAATGTAGTTTACAGTTTGTGAATTCAGGAACCTGAAGCTTCATATGTGTGTGTGCACATATATATATATATATATATACACACACT
>NW_009917037.1:0-11869 GCF_000696875.1 Nestor notabilis
CACACAGCTTGGTGTCATTGGCAAAGTTGCTCAGAGTGCACTCAATCTCACTATGTCACCGACAATGGTGTTGAACAACACAGGTCCCAACACTGATCCCTGAGGGACACCACTCATTACTGTTTTCTAACTGGACATTGAGCCATTGACCACAACTCTTTGTGTGCGGCCATCCAGACAGTTCTTTATCCACTGAGTGGTCCATCCATCAAATTGATGTCTCTCCAATATAGAGACACGGAGGTTGTGCGGGACAGTGTCGAACGCTTTGCACAAGTCCGGGTAGATGACATCAACTGCTCTGCCCCTGTCCATCAGTTCCATAACCCCATCACAGAAGGCCACCAAATTGGTTAGGTAGGAAAATACATATCAAAATCCTAACAGAAAGGAACATGCTATCTGAAAGCACGAAACAGACAGTGACTGACACATCCAATGTTATGCTATATATGTATATTTACGTATTTATTTATCAGTAATGTCAACATATTTTTCTCCCTGGAACACAATAGGAACTTGCACATATATATTTTCAAGCAGGAAATTCAAGACTCTAAAGCAAACATTCTTCCACATACTTTTTATATTTTCTGTCAATGCTTTAACTATTGGAGAAATACAAGTAACTGATCTGAAGAATATTACTCCAGAATTATTGAATTGTTGAAATCAAGAATTTTACTTGGGCACAAGATTGTGCCCTTTGCACACTAGGATTTAGTATTGCAGGTATTCTCCATCCATTAAAAAGCCTCTCATGGATTGCAAAGTCTGATCATATGTGCGATAACAGACCTTTGTTTCTATAAAATGAGACTTTTGTTTCAGTGGTTGGTTGTTTTTTAAAATCTGTTATATAATTGAAAGTTTAGATAATGGAAATATGTACAGTATTTTCTTCTATAAAAACACTCTTCTGACTCTACAATAGCAGCTAGGACAAGTAAGGTAAAAGAGTGAATCAATTTCTTAAGGATAAAGTGAACAGGGAAAGGCTATACCTGTTTTACATTCATTTTACACTGAAGAAACAGAGATGACAAAATTATGGTAATTCCCTTCAACATGTTACCTGCTTGCTTTAGTCACGAAAGTACCTCTAAACCAAGAAAAATGGTGTTCATATCCCCTATATGTAGGCTTCTAAAAGTAACATTGGTGCTTTAACCATCTGTATCTTAATAGTGATTGAAAAAGTTTCCTTCAGACTGGGGATATTGTTTCATTTCTTGGAGAAGTCTTTTCTCTTCTGATAACAGAATAATGCAGAAGACCCTTCGAGCTTGTGACACCTAGAGAAAATACCTGAAATCAGGTAGTGTGACTGCCCAAATAAGTTTTCTGCACAAATACATGTTTTGCTTACAACCTTTCTTCAGCTTCATACTCTATTTAGCTCATTAAGATTAGGTTCACTGAAGGGAGGAGATGAAAATCCCAAGTAAGAAATTATGTTTGTATTCCTTGTCTTATTTTATGAATCTATTTCATGTCTTCTCTGCTTTTTTATTTCTTATATTTTCTTCTCCACACCATGACCAAAGTGCTTACAACTGGAAAGCATTTTAGTTACATCAAAATAAATCCTTCTTTTCATGGAATTTTTGCCCTTGTTACACAAATAATAGTTACTATCTTTTCCACATCCTATCACTGATTTTGTGATGTTAATGGTTAGCTGGTTATATTAGAAAGGTTTTTTGGTTCAGGTTTTGACTTTGTTTCCCTTTCATGGCAATTTCTCGCTTATTTTCAGTATTGGGACCACAGAGGTATATTTCAATTTTATGCCAGTCAACCATTAACTGGATGATCAATGAGAAGAAAAGTGTATATTCAAAGAAAAAAAGGTAGATCTTTCTTTTTTTATTCTCATCCTCTTATCAGTCCAGTCTAATACTTTTTTTCTAATATTCACTTTAGAGTATGACAAACATCATACACATCTTGTGACTGTTCTAACACTTCACATACTGGAGTATCTGTGTATCTTGTTTGGGCAGGCTGAGAAAGTTGGGGCTGTTCAGCCTGGAAAAGAGAAGGCTGCGTGGAGACCTTATAGCAGCCTTCCAGTATCTGAAGGGGGCCTACAAGGATGCTGGGGAGGGACTCTTCATTAGGGACTGTAGTGGTAGGACAAGGGGTAATGGGTTTAAACTTAAACAGGGGAACTTTAGGTTAGATCTAAGGAAGAAGTTCTTCACAGTGAGGGTGGTGAGGCACTGGAAGAGATTGCCCAAGGAAGTTGTGAATGCTCCAACCCTGGAGGTGTTCAAGGCCAGGCTGGACAGAGCCTTGGAAGACATAGTTTAGTGTGTGGTGTCCCTGCTCATGGCAGGGGGGTTGGAACTAGATGATCTTCAGGTCCTTTCCAACCCTAACTATTCTATGATTCTATGATTCTATGAATATAAAAATGGAAGAATACCCTCTCTGCTTTTTATGTTCTCTCTCCATTATATAGCCACTGCAATTGGTTTTCTGGCTTGCTTTCTTAGGCTAAGTAGACTGTAAATCATTTAAATCTTATCTGAGTTTATTATTACCTTAGGTGAATATTTGAAGCTATAACTTTGCTATCAGTACTCATTTTCTCATTACCTAAACCCTGTATTTAATCCAAATAACTAGCTTTATGCATGCAGAAAGCAAAACAAAAATGCATTTAAATGGTGCTGTTAAGTCCCTGGTGACTGGAGAAAAGGAAGTATTGCACCCATCTTTAAAAAGTTTAAAAAGGAGGACCCTGGGATCTACTGACCAGTCAGCCTCACCTCCACGACTGGCAAGATCATGGAACAGATCCTCCTAGAAGATATATCAAAACATGTAGAAGATGGGGAGGTGATTAGAGGCAGCCAACATGGCTTCTCCAAGGGCAATTGTGTCTGGCTAATCTAGTGGCTAATGAGGTAGAAGTGACAATGAAGTGACTAAAGTGACTGAAGAAGTAGACCTGAACGTCTGTAAGGCCTTACATATGGCCCCCAATAACATCCTTGCTGGTAAATTGGAGAGATATGGGTTTGAGTAAGGTATTGGCTGAACAGTCACATCCAAAGAGTTACTGTCAAAGGCTCAAAGTCAAAACCAATAATGAGTTTTGTCCTTCAAAAGTTCGTATTAAACCAATACTATTTATAATCTATCTTCAACAATGGCACAGATAGTGGGATCAAGTGACCCCTCATCAAGCTTGAAGATGACACCAAGCTGAGTGGTGCTTCACTGGTTCTGGTGATTCACTGGAGGGAAAGGATGCCATCCAGAGGGACCTTGACAGACTTGAGGAGTAGAACCATATGAACCTCATGGAGTTCAACAAGGCCAAGAGAAAAGTCCTGCACTTGGCTATCCAGAAGAAGGACATGAAAATGATCACAGGGCTGGAACGCTTATCCAGTGAGGAAAGGCAGAGAGGAAGAATCCTGGAGAAGAGAAGGCTCCAAGACATCATTGCAGCCATTCAGCATTTAGAGGGGATTCATAAGAAAACTGGAAGAGACTTTTAACCAAGGCCCATAGTGGCAGGACAAGGGACAATGACTTTAAACTGAAAGAGGGTTGATTTATGTGGATGCAAGGATGAATTTTTATTATTTTTTTTTATTATGAAGGTTGTGAGACATAGAAGAGAATGTAAAAGAAATGTTCTCTTTTCATTGCACTACTTAATGATACAGAGAAGGTATAGCCACATTCACCTGAAGTAACTATGGACATAGCTACCTTTTCTAGAGCTAGTAGCACCAGTAATGGCTGTGGCTTTGATTCTTTTCTCATATGTCTTTTTTCAACTCTTACATGTTTCTCTGTCTTCTCTCTCCATTCCTCACACCATTTCAGTAGTTGGACATTCAAAGAAAACATCGTGGCCCATATCTGATCACTGTGTTTGAGCTGTGAATGAAAGATATTGTTCCATGCAAAACAGTAATTTTTTTTTTTTTTTTGGTAATTTAGACATATAATATGCTATTTGGAAACATTTGATGAAGTAAACCCAAGAAGTCTCCTCTCTCATCTCCACAGCTCCAGAACTACTCTACTGAACACACGTCAGATGACATCACGTGTCAAGGTATGGTGGGGTTAGGGGGCAGTCTTCTGAAATGTGGGAATGAGCAGCTAGCAATCCAATGCAACCTCAGGCAATGCATTTCAAGTGTACAAGCAAGAAACTTGGAATGAAAAGAGACATTCAAAGGGTGGAAATGAAAATTATTATCATACAAGCAGCAATCCACATAAAAAGCACATGTGCATATTCTGAAGTACTTAAATCATGGCAGATATACCTGTGTGTACTGTTCTCTGTAAAACAGAAAATTGTGAGAAAGATGTACAATAAAAGATGACATAGCTATTCTCCACCTGAAAAAGTATTAATTGCCAAAGTGGTATGATTCAGAAAAATAGATTAATTTTTATATTCGTCTTTATTAGGAGTTTAAAACTGGGACAAGATCAATTGTGTTCCAGTAAATGCAATAGCTAGATGAGATAGTTAATAGATACTTATTTAGAAAGTGTCAGAGTTCTAATTGAACATAGTATTCTTATTGAGCTACCATGATGCATCAGCTGCCTGTACATTACTGCACTTTAAAAATAATCCAGACTCAATCAACACCTAACTGTTTAGGAAATTTCCATGTATATATGTATATACGTACATGAAAAAAAATATAATCAGAAATAAATGTTATTGGGATGAATTTGTACTGTCATAATCTTGGACTTGATAGATGTTCTAGATGTGATAGAAATCTACCTGAGAATTTAGCTTGCTAAAACAAACATTTCTGTAGGCCCCCTTTTAGGTACTGAAAGGCTACTCTATGGTCTCCCCAGAACCTTCTCTTCTCCAGGCTGCATAAGCCCAGCTCTCTCAGCCTGTCTCCGTACGAGAGATGTTCCAGCCCTCTGATGATCTTCATTGCCCTCCTCTGGACTCGCTTGAGTGGGACCACAACCCTCTTGTGTTGGGGGCCCCAAATCTGAACACAAAGTACTCCAGGTGGGGTCTCATGAGAAAGTGAAAACAAGCAGGGAAAGCTCACACTAAATGAACCTGGCATTACAAAGCATGAACTAGTTAATCTCCATGACAGAGAATAAAAGTAGTTTCACATCAGAGTCACATGAATAATTAAATCACCTTTCATTCAAGAACATGCTTTGAGTGGAAAATATAGGTCAAGTGGTATGTTACCTTTACTTAAAAACACCTTTTTTTGATGGCATGATTTAACCACTGAGCTGTGATCTGAGAAAAGGCCTCTGTTATCAATATTTAATAAGCTATATCAAATAACAGAGCTGTAATTCAACAGGCTACAACCAAAAATTCCACACCACCTTGGATGTTATATAACATTAATTTATTGAGGAAAATACTGGCAATAGAAAAAGACAAACTGGATTGTATGCAAAGATGAAATCTGATGAAATCCATCCACAGGTCCTGAAGGAGCTGGCAAATGAAGTTGCTATGCCACTGTCATTCATATTTGAAAAATCATGGCAGTCAGGTGAAGTTCCTGATGACTGGAAGAAGGGTAATATAACCCCATTTTCAAGAAGGGGAAAATGGAAGACACAGGGAACTACAGACCAGTCAGTCTCACCTCTGTACATGGCAAAAGCCAACACAGCTTCACAAAGGGAAAATCCTGCCTGACCAACTTGGTGGCCTTCTATGATGAGGCTATGGAACTGATTGACAGCGGCAGAGCAGCTGAGTCATGTACCTGGACTTGTGCAAAGTGACACTGTCCCGCATGCAACATCCTTGTCTCTAAATTGGAGAGACATCAATTTGACAGATGGACCACTCAGTAGATAAAGAACTGTCTGGATGGCCGCACGCAAAGAGTTGTGGCCAATGGCTCAATGTCCAGTTAGAAAACAGTAACAAGTGGTGTCCCTCAGGGATTGGATTTTGGGATCTGTTCCACATCTTTGTCGGTGATGTGGACTGTAATGGTAGGATGAGGAGTAACAGATTCAAACTTAAAGAGGGGAAGTTTAGATTGGATATAAGGAAGAAGTTCTTTACTGTGAGGTTTGTGAGACACTGGAATGGGTTGCCCAAGGAAGTTGTGAATGCTGCATCCCTGGCGGTGTTTAAGGCCAGGTTGGACAGAGCCTTGGGCAACATGGTTTAGTGTGTGGTATTCTTGCTCATGGCAGGGGGGTTGGAACTAGATGATCTTAAGGTCCTTTCCAACCCTAACCATTCTATGATTCTATGGTGATAGTTTATAAAAGATTGTGACTAAAATTTGATGAATGCTGGCCAAAAGACTCACTTCCAATTGCCAAAAGTGACATATAAATTTGTCTGGGTTGTAATACTTCAACTTTCATACAGATCAACTAATTGTAACTTGGTTTCATTATCACTTTATGACATTATGCATGCAATGAATCCAATAACACAAATATTCCCAAACTCAATTTTATAAATGAAGCACAAAACCAGTATTGGTTTTAGTAAGAGTTATAATTAATAATTTGCCTTAATTTGCACCTTGCCTTAAGGAAACTGAGACCTGCATTAACCAGAGTAAAAAGAAAAAAAAAAAAAAAAAGATATAAATGTTATGTATACTACACACAGAAAAGGAATTATTCATGACAGCTAATGTGGCAAGACAGGAAGAGAATAAGAGAACTGAAGTAAAGAAACTAGGCACCACTATCATTCAGTTCATTTGTGCAAGTCACTGTATTAGGCATAAGGTTTGGATTCAGGAGACCTAGATTCAACTCAAGTCTTTATCATGGGCTTCCTCTCTAATTTAGGCATATTACCTGTTTTGCATGCATGCTTCATTTTTCAGTCTTTTAAGCACAAATCAGTTACTGATTGACAATCACACACATAGTTCATTATTACAGCAGACATACCTGTTCCTCTAGATAAATTCTAAATGCTGATCAGAGCATATTTTCTTGTTATTTCTCTGCTTCTTTAAACTCATTGTTACTTCTCTGAAGCCTTGAAAGAGAAAAAAAAGGTTGGGTCAAACCATTTTCTTTCCCTGAAAACTGATTATTCCTTTTATTCCAACAAAGCTAGTGGCCTGGATAAACTGGTCTCTAGTAGACAGCAATTACTGAAAGCAAACACTAAACATCTTTGTAGGCCCCCTTTTAGGTACTCAAAGGCTGCTCTACAGTCTCCCCAGAACTTCTCTTCTCCAGGCTGCATAAGCCCAGCTCTCTCAGCCTGTCTCCGTACGAGAGATGTTCCAGCCCTCTGATGATCTTCATTGCCCTCCTCTGGACTCGCTTGAGTGGGACCACAACCCTCTTGTGTTGGGGGCCCCAAAGCTGGACACAAAGTACTCCAGGTGGAGTTTCACGAGAGCAAAGGGGAACAATAGTGCTGGGGACTAGACTGGAAAAAAAGAACGTAAGACCCCAGTGGAGCCCAAAGCCCTGTCACTGGACTGAGTAATGGATTGCTGGAAAACTTGTTCTGACCTATCGTACTTTTCTCCTGGAATGCTTCATATCTCCCATGGAACAGGGAAGTGGTACAAGGAATCATTCACTAACCTGCAGAAGTTCTGGACTGCATCAGATCTTCCAAAGGACAGGCATGAGGGATGAAGGCACGGACCCAGAGCATCTTCACGCAGTGAATCACTTTATTGCCTACTGCTCTAACTTTTTATACCATTCTAACAACAGTTATTTTTAGCCTATTGCTCTAGCTTTTACACCATTCTATTTGTAGCCTATCATGTTTAATTCCTGACTTATAGTTTGTTTTTTAACACTGCTCACTTTCTCACAACCAGTCCCAGAATAGCCAGTCTCTTATCTTTACGCTCTCTCCTTCTCAGCCAGGTGTCTTAGTATCTTATGCTCTGTCCTCCTCAGCCAGCTGGGTTGCTCTGCTTGATTGTACTTTTTTTCTTCTTTAACTCTTTCTTCTCCAGCCAAGCAGTTACTTCTCTTTGGCAATAACATAGTTTCCATTGTCTCCCACACAGGCAAGTCTTGTAATTTATAAAATTGTGTAGACCTTTAATTAAAATGCTTTGATATCTTCATCCACTTATTCTCCACACTGCCAATCTGGTTTTAAACTATGACACAGCTGTTGTAAGACCTTTACATTCAGGGAGTATTATAAGATCACAAATAAGGCAGGGTATTTTCTGATTGTTTAGCAGTGACACACACAGAACTTTGTCTGATGATAAAGAGATAATATCTGAAAAAAGGTCTACAGATCTCTAGGATATTGACAGATGTATATCACACCAAAGAAGGATTTTTTTTATAAAACACTTTTGAGAACTTGAAATAAAATTATGTAAGTTCTTTTTAGTAAGAATGAATGAAAATAAAGTCCACAAAATCATCAATGAAGCTGTCATCTTACTGTCTTGAAAGTTTTCTCTGCTCTTGATCAGAGTTTTTAGTGATAGCACAAGTCCTGGTACGTGATCTAAACTTCACAGACAATGTAGGAAACTAGAAGAAAGGTTTGTAAAACATTACTATTTATTTGCATTGTTACAGTATTTCACTATGTTATAAAAGATGAGGTGAAAATATACCACAATTGACATTAATGCACTTTTAGAACAAACCTATAAATGGAGAAAAGAAGTTAATATATTTTAAATCTTCCACTAAATCACTAGGCTGTAACTGTGAGGATGTTCTCTAATGATTTTACCAAGGACTAAAAGAAATATTTTTTGGTATCTCCAATACATTTAAAGTAAGTGTAAAGCTTTTTATTTAAACAAAATTTGAAGTAAATATAGGGCTTTTATTTAGATTAATATTATTTCAAATAGATCTCTTAATTGATTCTGTGGTAGTGTTATGCCTCTCACCATAGGAGAGGGTATGTGTCAAAATATATTAACATTAAAAAAAAGTGATTTCTGCCTCATGAAACAGTTTATTATACTGACCAATCATACACTTTTCTTTGTCTTCATTGTTCCTTCATGACCACTGTATAACCTTTCGTTTATCGTTTTCACCAGAAAACATGGTACTGTTTTCTACTCAACTTAAAACATTCTGTGGTCAAATCTGAGCTTGCTTTTCTCCACCAAGATCGTACTCCCTATTTTGATATTGATCTATGCTGGTGATGGAAATATCAACATTGCCTCTCAGACCCACAAACCAGGCTCACCTAGGATGTTTCTTTTCCTTTCCTGTGCATGTCCACTCCAAGATCCTGCATTATCTTCTGCCTTCCTGGAAGAACCTGCCTGGTTCTTCTTCATGAAAGGAAGTTCAAACCTCCTCTTGTCTTCAGGATCCACTGCAACTCTACCTCTTACTGTTCAGTCTCGTGTCTTTCAGCATCATTACTCTGTTTACCAACTTTTTGTTTATCTTTTCTAATAGTCTATCCTGGTTCAAAATACCTTTCCTAATACCTAAAATCCTCTTGATCATTAAAAATAGCTGTGACCTTTGGCCACGTGTCTTGAAATTCTTAGTTCTGAGTTTAGGAAAGCCCTATTTAGCTCACCAGAATTACTTATATTTTAGAACTTTTTGAAATAATTCTTGAAAATCACCAGTCTCTTAGTTTGTTTTTCACTGTAAAGGCATATAGTGGATCATATTCCGAATATATGTTATCTTGTTTTTCAAATTTTTATGTAGGTCATCATGGTTTTGTGGGAAAAAAAAAAATAATAAAAAAGTTCAAGAATAATCTTGTGCATCTTGTTAGTTTTTGTTTACTAGAAAATAAAATTTATCGTAAACTTGGAGTAATTGTCTATTACTTTTATTTTATCCATTTTATGTTATTTTTCTTAATTTTTGTTTAAATGTTTTGTGTTTTGTTCTTTTTCTTTGTCTGTTATCCATTTAGAGATCATCTTATGATCTGTAATAAAACCCCTACAGAGATCACTTAGAAACATAACATACCATTAATACAAATAGTCAGATGAACTGGAAGGCAGAATGGCTTTTCGTTCATTCTCTGTATTCAAACAAATAGCAAGCATCTTTAAGAAGATCTTGATAGATGATAAATGAAAAATAAGGTGTATTTTCTAGATAACTTACTTTGATTGAAAGATAAATACAAACTCCAATGCTTCATAGCTGGATTTCCACAAACATATGGATACCAATGCAAGATAAAAAGGAAATTGGAGATATGATAATCTACTCAGGAAAAAGAAAAGTGAGGAAATTAAAACTCAAGCAAGCAATCTATCTACTCAAAAAATTCTGCCCTAGGCAATGGCTGTATTCACACAGTGTTAATCTCAAGCTTTCTTTCAAAACAACCCCAGAACATGAAGAGATAAGTACTTTCAAATGAAAAAAGGAGTGTTTTGTCTAAAATCTTTGAAGAGAAGAGAATGATCCAAGAAGAACTGAGGGAAAATACAAAAAAAATGACATGAAGATTTCTTCATTAAAAGTAAGAGATTTTGCTAGGTTAAGACACAAAGAACAAGTCAGGTATTACTGGCTAGACTACAGCTATACGATATAGCTATATAGATAACTGTTCTGCTTGGGTACAGTTATTAGACCTAATCAAAGTCACAATGCATTATCATCTATCAAATTGTAAGGAAAAAACCCCACAACATATAACATAACAAAAGAACATTAGAAAATCAATAACATGGATAGAAAGCTAATTTAAAATTGGTTTTGAGGGAAGGAACTTGGAAGAAATACACTAAATATATCACCTGTTCGTTGTGGGTTAACCCCAGCAGGCAGCTAAGTACCACACAGCCTCACACCACCACCCCTCTGTTGGGAAAAGGAAGACAATTGAAAGCGTTAGAAGTGAGAAAAATCATAGGTTAAATAATGAGGTAAGCAAAAGCTGTGCACGCAAGCAAAAGCAAATCAAGGATTTCATTCACCACTTCAATGAACAGGCAGGTGTTCAGCCATCTCCAGGACAGCAGGGCTCCATCATACATAACTGTTACTTGGGAAGACAAATGCCATCACTCCCAATGTCCCCCTTTCCTTCTTCTTCACCCAGCTTTATGCTGAGCATGATACCACATGGCGTGGAATATCCTTTGGGTCAGTTGAGGTCAGCTGTCCCTGCTGTGTCCCCTCCCAAATCCTTGTGCACCCCCAGCCTCCTTGCTGGCGGAGTGGTGTGAGGAGCAGAAAAGACCTTGACTGTGTAAGCACTGCTCAGCGGCTACAAAAACATCCCTGTGTCATCACACTGTTTCCAGCACAAATCCAAAACATAGCCCCATAAAAACCTAAATGAAGAAAATTAACTCTATCTCAGCCAAACCCAATACATCATCTTAAGGCAGTCATGTAAAATCAAGAAAGAATGTTTTATGTTTTTAGAAAACAGAAGATATTAAATTAACATATACAGAAAAAAGTAATCTTTATCAAAGCTGTCATTGAAAGGTAGGTAGAGTGACACTTTCTACAAGAAGTGACCAAACTTCAGAAAAAAAGAGATTACACAGAAGGGTAGCGAACTAATGACTCTTACTATGTTTTCTACATCAGCATTTGAATAGAAACACCGTAGTAGCAAATGCTGGGCCAGATGGTATCCTTACCACAACCAGAACAGCTCCTGGTACTTCTATCAGACCTCCACAAATGAATGTTGCATGCCAGGGCAATGCTACTTATCACACTTTGATCTTTTAGCCTATTCCATGTTTAACAACCATGAGGAATCTGTGAACACTGTTCATATCAGAGCATATCTACAACAATATGTTTAGGCAAAGATATTTTGTGTGAGATGCAAATATGAAACAAGAGGTACCAAGGTTCAGACTGATTGAGAAGTAAGTTATATATAACATCACATCACATCACATAATATAATATAATATAATAT
>NW_009917038.1:0-8755 GCF_000696875.1 Nestor notabilis
GCTGCGGCGGAGAGTGACTTGCCCTAGCTGGGAGGCTGGTAGGAAGTCGTTGGACCTTCTCCTTGGGTCACACGCTGCGCGTTGATACGACCTCGTTGCTTGCGCGCCAGAAGCTGGCGAATAATCTTTTGTGTTCCCGAAATGCGCTTTTTAATCAAAATGCCAGTCTGTAGAGGTAACGTCTAGTTCTACGGCTGAAGACGATGGAGGACTCTGAATCTTTGGGAAGCGGTAATCGCACGGTGGTGTGGTATTAACTGATGGCCTTTGTCGCTTGTGATGGACTGATGCGAACTCTGATTTACCAGTTAGATCATAGCACTCGAGTTTTTTGGTGATGCTGTTCAGCAGCATAGTGTTTGGCTGCTTGATTTAAGAACCTGATGAATCTAAACTACAGAAATTGCCACCATTTAGGAGACTTTCGTGGGTAGAACTAGAGGTCTGTCTAGTGTCCTGGGTCTGACAGTGCAAGAAACGGTGCCTGGGGGGGTTAAAAATAAGGCAGGCGTGTAAGAATAATTCTCCAGAAGGCTCTCTCAGCATGCAATCATTTGCAGCTTGGATGCTTCCTAAGGGAGAGCTGGTGTCTTTATAGTCCTCACTGATACTTCCTTTCATGTACTGCTCTGATTGCCCCTTGACCCTGTGTAAACTTTTAGCGTCTGCAACGTGGTGTGGCAAGGACTTTCATAGCTTTAACTTTACACTATGTCAAATGCCACCCCCTTTTATTTTGAACCTTCTTTTGGTAGCACTTATGTCTCGCTTAGAGATATTGCGGAATTAGTCCCTCTTCATCTCTGTCCCATTCATGGTTTTAAAAACGTCCAGTGTTCCTCTGCTGTCTACTTTTCAGACTGAAATGTTTTCTTCTGCTTCATTTAAAGTTTACCTTAAGAGAAGGGAAACAGGTACAGTCGTTATTTTCTGAGAATGGATCATTTTGAACGACAGGCATGTTAAGGTTAGGATGTTGAAAGGACACAGTCTCTGGGAATAATTCATGGAGGCACTATATATTAATTTGACAGAGTGGCTACCATGTGATTGCCTACAGAGGACAAAATCCCTCTGTCTGACCACTAGTGAGAAGCTTATGGCACCTCTTACTCCTGTTTTCTTTTCCCTGCAAGGGCTGTCTGCACAGGGTGTGGATTTCTTTCAGAGCTTTTTAAAAAGAACCAAAAAACCCAAAGCATCATTTTACTATTAGAGTAATATGATGAATTCATAATCTGCTTGTAAGTAGATTCTCTGGTTCATGTGTGGAAATTTTTTTGTTGTTAGGAAACAGTTCTGAAGTTATTTCAAAATAAAGAATCCATCACAGTAAATACAACCTAAGGGCCTTGACTGCCTTCCCACAACCTACTACCCTGCTGGGCTTCAGCTGAGCTGCTCTTGACTAACACTTGTGCAATTAGGAAAGAAACCCTTAGGCCTTTGGGGTAGTTGTATCTGTACCTGCCTGTATTTGTGTGTGTGCGCATCAGTGACTTAGCAGTCTTGCCTGTGGGTCAGTGTACTGAATGCTCTGGCTTCACCTTAGCGCTTAAGTACATGCTTAATTTTCGGGGTATGAGTGGGTCCATTTTAATTGGCACACTTGTGTAATTAAAGTGATGCATGTGCTGGGGTCTTTGCTGCAGTGAGGCCAGAGCACACATCGCTTTGCAGAATGAAGCCCTCAGGTCTGAAACTCTCTTGAAGAGCTTTAGTTGGTAATGATGTAAGCTGACAGATTCACAAAGGCTGTTCCCAGCATCTAGTCTTTCTGTCAGCCTTCCCTGTGTATTGTTTCCTAGAAAACAACAGCTTCAGTACATAAGACATAATATCTGTTGCCAGGTGCAAGAAAACAATGAGAGGAAGTCTGATGCTCAGGTGGGAAATGATGTGTTACTACTTCCAAGAAATAAGATTAACTTCTTTTTTTGTCTAGATGAATGTTCTAGTTGCTCTGTTTCTTAACCACTGATCACTTGTCGTTGACTACAGAGCACTTACCTGGACTGTAAATTCTGTGGGGAGGGGACTGGTTTGCCTTATGAACATAATAACTGCTGCATTGTGCTGGGGGGAGTGAAGGGGTGTCTCTGCGTCCTGCCTAAACACGGCTGCTAACACTAGCAGTTGCAAGTACTTTGCAGCCTTCAGACAGAACATGGAACAAGCCAGAAAAGTCTCTAAAAACATGACATATATTTTCTACTGCTTTTAGGGTAGTTGCAAGGATAAGATAGCAGATAAGGCAGCATGGTCATGTTGATTGTCATTACTTAAGAAGTTGGTGAGGATCTGTAAGTGTATCTGTATTTGACATGTATATGCCAAAATGATCATTATGCTGTAAATACCACAAATATTGAACAGAAACAAATCTTTTGGAGGTACCCCATAAAACAAATTACCACTCAGATTTTTGTTTGTTTTCAGAAGATACGAGCTCTTATTTTTAAATTGTCTTGAACAAACTGAAAATGTGGCTGCTGATAGGCAAAACTTGTTGGAAACTGGTTAGAAAACACTGCCATTTGGTCTAAAGTTTGCATGTGTCAAACTGGTTTCTTCACTAGAGCACCTATTAGACTGGGCTTGCTTCTAATAAGCACTTCGCTCTTGCTGTTTCGTATCTGGTTGAGGTAGCAAAAATGTAGCAAAGGTTATGTGATAAGGTTTTCAAAAAGCCTACAAATTGTAACATTCTGATGATATCTGCAAAGCAAATTGTGCCTTACATCAACAACTGCATTCTTCTGAGTGCATGAAAGAAGGAAAGACTTATCTTACAGCTTCTATAAAGGCTGGACCTTTTTGTAGTAAGGAAATGATTCTGAGGTAACTAAAACACTTTATAAAGTAGTGTTTGATTACATTATACTATTCTTTTTCATGCCTTACGTTACAGAGTTTACTTTTCTCTGCTTAAAATGTCAACACCTCATCAAGCTGTAAAGAAATTCCTATGTGATCAATTATTCTTTATGATCAGTTCACGTCACACTGTGTGTGCACACCCAGGTGTGAGTGCTTACACAGCACGCACACAGAGGTGCGTGGGTCTGCATGTCTCTGCTATATAGGCAATACTTTAAATTGCCCTTGTACACAGAATATGTTGCAGGATTTTGATAAGAAACAAAACCCAGAGGAACGTTTTTCCTTAGGCATTGCATCTCAAGGCCAGACTCCCCACTAGCTGAGTGTTATGTGCCTGGTCCAGCCTTTCTCTTCACAGGGTCATGTTCTCAGCCCAGCTGCCTGCTTTTCTGCCACTTGTCAGAGTGAATATCTTTTAAGCCTCCAAACCGATGTCAAATTTGGTTATAATTGGCCAATAGTCTCAAAATGTATTAGAGAGGGTCGGGCAGACGTGTTTATCCGCAGATAAGCAAGTCTAAACTTTTCCTTGGGAAAGCAGGCTGAAAGGGTTATTTTCTGTTTGAGTCTGGATGTGGAGCAAGTCCTCATCTGGTGGTGCAGCACCAGCTGGGAAGGTGTTTGTGTGGAAGTCATGATTACAATTTTGAGCCCTGTATCATCATATTTGGAGATATCTGTGGCAGCTTGCAGGACTGCAGGTACAGGTCCATAGAGCCTGCAGAGTGTGATGAAATGGGCACAAACCACTGAATGTAATGAAGAGACGGGTAGCGATGTGGGTGTGGGCGAGAGCATTGGTGAGCATAGGTTACCCCTTTACATGTTCTAGAAGTAACTGAAGTATGTTTCCATCAGTAAGTGAACTCTAGTACAGAGGGACCCGCATGTATGCAGGTCCTGAAGTTTCTTCCCCTGAAACTGATTGTGTTATTCATTGAAAATTAATTCAGTGCTGAAGTCAAAATATATTGCTGCAGACCTCTACACTTGGATATTATTAGGCCAAAGACTTAGTTTCACAGACGAGGCTGGATAAAGGCATGTATTTAAAACATTCATTCTTTAAAACTACTACTGATTTCCTAACACAAATACAACTGTTGCTGTTTTTCTAAAACAAAAGCAAATATTGTTTGGTGTTCAGAAATATTTCACATGTAAAGCCTAAAATACAAAATGGCTTGTATATAAGAAATATTTATAAAGCAGCTACTTATAAGTCTTTAAAAGGTTAAGTTATTCAAGACTTACTGCCTGAAGCTATAAATGTATTTGCTCATGCATAACTTCACTGAAGAATACTTTTGTGAATAAAATTACGCACTTGCAGGTTTGTAGAATCAAGACCGTAATTAGCTCCAGGTTAATTCTCCTCCTCCCCCCCCCCTTCCTAATTAAAAACACACAGGTCAATTAAGGATCAAATGAGACATTACCTTTGTGATTATCATCCTTGGCAGAAGTAGCTGTTCTCCTAAGTATTTCAATTGCAGTATAATTTGACCTTTTGTCCAATTTGCTTTCCCTTTTCCTTACCAATTTTGGCCAAGGAAAAAGAGTTGTATTTGAAACAGACTCTGAAAAGCTGAAATGCTAAAGCACATATTTTGAGTACACGTTTATTTCAGAGGACAAAACTCCAAATATGATGGGTAAAATAATAGATTTATTTGTGTTGGATTGGTAATGTTTATATGAACAGGGTTTGGCTAGTTTGTTTTTGTCTCTTTTAAGCACACAAATAGAGCTTTGTTTGTAACTGGATAATTAAATAAAATTCTCTCCACATGTCTGCCGATTTCTCTCTTTTCCATTCAAAATGATGATGAAATGACACCCACAAGTGTATGTGTAGAGTACAGCGTGGAGGGTATAGGTGTACATACAGGCTAAATCTTTGCTAGTCAGATTTACTTCATAGTCTGTTGATTGTAGGCTCTGTACATACATGAGATTTGGACAAGGCAGAAAATTCTTGCTTCTGTGCCAGAAGTATTGCAAAGTCAGGACAGTGTAATGGAGATAAGGTTAATTAGCTATTTGCATTTGCTACTGAAGTTGGATGAACAGTTGGGCTTGTTTTTTTTTTTTTTTTTTTTCCCCTAACAGAGAATTTCTCTTCAGGCATAACTATCCAGTAGAGTTTGTTAAAATGAGTCTAGCAAGACTTTTGTAGCCTGCAGAAACACAATTAAGTGTGTGCAAGCATCATAGACTTCTTTTATCCATAGGCAAGTCTTGTAGGGTCTTGTCCTACTGAAGAGTCGAAGTGGAGAAACCCTCTGAGCCAAGCAGGGTCCTGTTGTTTCCAGGAGATGCCATAGGATCGGTAACACCTTTGTATCTCAGTTTCTGTCCAGTGGGGTGCAGGCACAAGCACCCCTTTTAAAGTGTTTTGAGACCCTGGAGCAAGGATGGGGTTGAGTCAGAGCTGTTGCTGTTGACGGACAGAATGAGACTTCAGTTACTGAGGAGATTGTTCCATGCACTCCATCTTTACAAAGATTAATGTGTAATTGGCTTTTCCCATAATCCATAAGCGTTCCTAGGCAGGGGCTAGTACATTCAGCACCTTGGAGCTATTAAGAACATGAAACTTGGAATCTGTGTTGCGTTTAGGGTTTAAAATACTAGCATACTTTCTGTAAGAAGTAGATGGTAAGAAGTGCTTTGTCTGAAGTCTGGCAGTGTGATTTCTGTGTTCAAACCACAGTCCACCTCGCTCAGTGGTTTTCACAGGACATCGATTGCTGTCACACGAAGTGAGCTTCTTATGGCAGGACACATTTTCCCCACAAGTATTAATCTCCTTTTTCAAGTTTGCCTTGACACAGATAATTGCTTTACTATAGCTGAGGAGGGCAAACTGTTTTTCTCTAGAATTTTGGCATTAATTGGAAATAGATGGTAAACTGAGGAGGCTTATCAGGGGATTATGTCTATTTACATAGGGCATGTGAGTTATGCTTGCCAGTGGTACTTAAGCAGCAATGGCATCGAGTTTACTTAATTTAGAGCTTAATTTGTGCACAAATGTTCTGCAAAAGAGTAGATGTCATGCTTTGCGCAGAACTAAATTTTTCTGATTCACCTTGCCAGTTCAGGCAATGTAACTTGGAATGGTGTGAAGAAATGAGAGCCTGTCAAAAGAGTTTGATCTATTTTTATTCTGCCCTTCTGCTCTCAAATGCTGCACATATATTCAAAATTATTAATCCCAATGTAACTTCTTTCCTTAGTAGCATTTCAACTGTTTCTATAAACCATCCCTGACATTTCTTTTCTCTTAGTGCAAATTTAATAAAAGCTAAAACTGTGTGACTCCAATTCTGTAAATGGATATATTTTACAGGTTTCATTGTGGATGCTAAATGTTTTTAAAAGCTGGAGCGTCCTTTGCATGAATACAGGAGTTGTCTTACATGTGCTGAAATGCCTTTTGAAATGTTTTTTATGCTAGTTATACTTAAACACTGGACTTGCCTCACAGTGAAAAGTAAACTGTAAGTAGTCTGATTGACCAAAAGCAGTGCTGTTAAGGATAAATTATGTTTTGAAGGCTGAATTCTGCTTTTAGAAGTGCTTTGCCATAAAATTAAGGATCTAAACGGTCAATTGCTTTGGGAACTGTTGGAGCGTTTGAGGTGCTGCTGTGCTTAGTTCTTCTTTTTACCCTTCTTGCCTGAACATAGGGTCCTTGGCACTCTCCACACGTGGTGGGAATGTGCTTGGTCTGCATCAGTGCAAAGGCACCTTCCTGAGCTGTGATGTGAGAACACCTCACTCACTGTCCTCAAGAAAAGTGAGGCAGTGCTCCTGTGAAGTGTGGCTTGGCTTAGCTAGCTAGTGCAAAAATGAACTGTTGAAGATGCCATCTTTCTCAGAAATTAATTTCTTTTCCCTCTGACTCCAGAATAAGCAATACTCCCAAGTGGTTCTTGACATATATAAAATACTAGAGATGGAAAAGTTTTGACTTCTTTTTTTGTGGTGGTATGTGTGCAACTGATATCCTAAAGAATACATGTTTGTTTAATTGAAAATAGTGGTACCCATGAGAGAAAGAGGATCCAGGCATTGTAATTAATGCCAACAGATGTCCTGCAAAGTTAATCACATTTGCTTTTGGTCTTGTGAATGGGCCAACTGATAGTAATGGTATAACATGCAGAGCTTAGCATGTTATGAGTTAGTACACTGGTGCTAGGTCCTCCGATCCCTGCTGGCATGAACAAATGTAGCTTCAGAACCCTGAAACAAATCCTGTGAGTTGTCTGAAGGTATGGCTGGAGGTGAGTGCTGCCAGCCTAACCCTGAGGAGAGAAAGCACAAGAAAGTTTTCAGGGGAAGGTTGGGGCTCTTACTGCTTCTGCTTCTCACATTGGCTGAGGACAAAAGGGACAGGTGACTTCAGGCAGCAGCTGCCTATATGTTCTATTAATGGTTAGAGATCATAGTGAACTTTGGAAAGGATTACAATAAAATCCTTGAAAGATGTGCACTGCAGTTCCTGTTTTCATTCCAGGCTCTGGTGTTGACCCTTTCGTTTAGTCTATACTTCAAAGTGTACATGTCACACCTATAATGTAGACATCATGTCACGAACAGCATATGTCTTTTTTATCTGCATAGGTTATTTCACTTAAACCACTATAGGCTGAAATAGTAAAATCATGCTTAAATGGGCGTATCTGTCCTCTAAATGGCATTACTGTCCCAGGGAGCAGTTGCAAACCTAGACAGTCCTTTCTGGGTGACCACTCACTGACCATCGCTAGTTTGGTGGTTTGTTGGCTTGATTTAAAAGCATTTACATGCATCTCTGGTGCTTGTTAACTCCTTTGAGCAGTGTGAGTATTCAGGATCTTTAAAAATGAAATAATTACCTTTTTTATTTTGCTTGTGTGCTGCAAGTCTTAATTCAGATTTATAAGACCTTTAGACTATCCCAGGTGATGATCTGACCTTTCAAAGAAAACACATGCCAAATTGCAGGTGACTTTTTGCTTTCTAACAGATGTTGATCCAGTTAGGTGTTCTCTCTAGATGCAAAAATGGACTAAGCAGTGACTTTTCTTTTTGTGAAAATTAACACAGAATAGTAGTTAGCATCTTTAAACTACATCTTAAACTGCCTGTGCTCTGTAAGCCATTTAATCAAATAAGGGAAGGTGATAGGGAATGAGTAATAAATTAATGTCAAGAGTTGAGAAACATTCTGCACAGAAAAACCTTTTCTGAATCTCATCGTCCCTTCTGTATTTTCCCTAAGGTGTATAAGGTGAAGTGTCAGACTAGCGGCTGTATTCTTGAAAGGGCCTGTACCTTAAAGAGGGTAATTTGGGTGATTTTTGTCCCACCATGAGACGCTGCCAAGAGTGTCGCATGGGCAGATCTATGTGCTAGTCTTTGCTGAAGGAGGAAGGAAACTGTGTGATGGTAGTGGTGGTGGCAGTACTGTGTGGTTTCAGGGGGGTGGGGAAAGATCTCTGGGCCGCAGTGCAAAGGATGCATGTGTGAAGTCATTAATCTCAGGGATTTGCTTCATATACTTTTTTTTCCTACAGCCCACACACGGCTTTTGGCTATGGGTATGGCATTTTCCAGCAGACGGCCCATTGCACAGGGAGGCGAGGATGCTGTTGGAGACTTTCTGAGCACACTGATGTAGTCAGCCGTTTCACTCGTATTCTTCAATCCTGTGAGCTAGTTTCAAAGGAACAGAGTGTGTGACTGTAAACTTAGGATGTCTTTGTCCCTCCTTTTCTTTATTGTCCTTAGACATGTATAAACGTATGGCTCTGACAGAGTGTTTGGCTAGACAAGGAGAATAATAAGTGCAGGTTTGGCCACCTTCCTCTTTTCCTTT
>NW_009917038.1:8786-22910 GCF_000696875.1 Nestor notabilis
AAGCAGGAAAAGTTATAGAAACAGAAGAGCTGCTAAATGTTTGTTCAACTGCAAAACAAGGATCAATGTAAGCTCTTGAGAACCCTTCACATTTTGTTAATCTATGCAGGCAAAGATTTAGATTTATAATGAGATAAAGCTGGTGTTGCAGTTAAAACTGGTGTTAACGTAGTTTAAAAAAATGTTCCTTCTCCAGTTATCTGACTTACGTAATGTCAGGAAAATACACCACAGCTGAAGGGATAAAGGCAGCTATGAATGTGTATAATTTGGGGGATGCAAGCATAGTTTTGCAAAGAGCACTTGTGTTCTACACTATCGGCTGTTGCATGAACTTTTAAAATGGAGGTCTCTGCTTTTAAATACAATAATTTCTTTGTGATGTTTCTTCCATAAAACTCTTAAAGGGAAAATATATTTTCAAATGAGATGGTGTTTTGAAATGTTCTTGTATCTGGGTTAAATGTTTTACTGTTGTTTGTTACATTAGCACTCCAAAAGTGAAATTCTATTATCAAAATGGAAAAAAATAATAAAAGCCAAATGTAAGTCTTGCAAAATGCCTTTTAAAATTAATTTAAGAATAAATAGATTATCTTGTGAAAGGTGTTGCAAGTGATCGCTCTTTAATTGACTACTGAAAAACAAAATAAATGGGCTGTCTACTTAATGAACAAAACAATGAATTAATGGAGGCTGTTCTGCTATTTCTGTAACAAATGGAGATGTTATTTCCATTTAAGTAATTTTACCTCCCCTTCTTGTACTGTTTCAGTTCTCTTCCAGCCGCTATCGTCTTTTGTCCCCACTCCCCGGTTCCCTCTCTCACAGTATTCCTCCCTGAACAAAAGCAGCCAACTGCTGTGCTGCTTGTCAAGTAAGCCAGTGTCAAAATTTTCAGCTGCTTTATTGTTTATATGTTCCTTTGTGTACTATGAAAACTTGTTGAATATTAGCTTAGTGGCAGTAATCATGGCATTTAATGGTAATGCTCTTTCCAATCAGATGATAAATGCCTGTTTATAGCAGTTCTCTTACACATCCATTAATCAAGAAAGGTTCTTGACACAGTGATAAATGTAGCTGATTCTTGCTTAAATGTACCATATGCAAATAATTCAATCCTGTTCATCAGTGAACAGGATATAGATATACATAGAATGATAGATATACTGTAAATATTTCAGGTGCATAAAAGATACTAGGAGTGTATGTCAAACTTACAAGTTCTGTGCACTTGTGTCTGTGCGTGCACTGGTGCTTGCTGATACGGATTTTGGAAGTTTGAAGAAACCTTTTGGCATTAGTGCTGCATCTGTCCATCCTTATAGGGTCATTAGTCCACTGTGCTTTACTCCCCAGTGTCTTGAACGTATAAGGCACTGACCAGTGAACACGGTAGCTCATGCACAAGGAGGCCTTTCCCAAGTCTAGTGCCCACAATGGTCTCATTGGCAGTATGGTGTGAGGATGTGGCCAGATTGTGAATTTAACCTCAGTGCTAAAACTTTCCTTGGTATCAGTTGTCCTTGCTGACCCTGACTTAATAGGTTAGCATTGTGGGGATTGCCTCCAAATTCCTGCTTGGCAGTCTCATTCAGTGCATGCTCAAAAATGGTCTTTGCACAGTAGGAGTTAGTTGGAATTTCTTTTCTCTCTTTTGGTCTGGTAGAACTAGCAATGACATTCACTTGTGCCCATTGTTTAAGGTCAGAAAAATTATATGCAAAATAATACATTCTGCTTCTTTATGAGAGGTATAGAGAAGCCCCATTTAGCTGTAGCAGTCTTCAGGTAGTTTGAAATGGAGGCAATGCCCTGTGACACAGAACAGTCACGTGGGCTTTATCTTAGTCATTTTCCTTTCCTAATCAAAATTTTGGGGCACACACACTGCCTTTTGATCTGCTTCTGAAAGTAATGCTTGGACTATACCCTCAGTTGCATCTCTGAACCCTTTTAACTGAGTTTTTACAACGAATTCAGATTCTGTGACTACTACATTTTGCTGATGGGCTGGCATTTGCAAAGCCTGTGAACAGTGCTCGTGTAAACTCTTATGTTCTTTGAGCCGTAGCATTCTGCGTCAGTAATGTTACTCTAGTATACATAAACCATCCTGGAGGTGGTTTCTACGAGTGTTATTCTCTGCCTTATCTTTAAAGTTGAAGTGTTTGTTTTTTGTAGGGGTCCACCTGATATTATAATTATCCAGGAAATGGGGCCTCACGCTAGTGAGAATACAAATCATTTTGAGTTCTTTGCTTTGAGTGTTTCTCAATAAATCCTTGTCTGTCTTGAGCATTGAGATATTTTTTCAAACTCTTTATGTCTGAAAAGATTTGAAATTTCTTTTAAACATCTAGTCATAACACTTCTTTGAGGAAGGTTTGTTCTCAAAATAGTACTGCTTGAAACCATCGTGTGCTTTCTCTAGGTGGTTGCCAACATTTGCTTGGGCCAGCTGACCAGCTGACTGACTAACAAGATTAATTATGATTGTGTTATTAATATGTCTGTTACTCATTGAATATGTTCATTTTTTTTTTCTTAGATTTTTCAAATAAAGCTTGTTACTGCTTGGTCTTTATGAAGCCTAGATAGCTACAGATCTGCGTGTTCAAACGACTAGCTGACATTTGTTAAAATCTTTGTTTGTGGAGTGCGTGTACATAGTTTGCTTAAAAAATAGAGAGAGAGGACTTCACCAAAAACCTTCTTTCTTACCTGTCAGATGTGTCTGTGTAAATGTGGGAATACTTCTTTGTCCTGTCAGAATTTCATTTTGACTTTTGGAATTCTTACGTCTAAGCTTGTGGGGTGCTGTCACTCAGAGAAGGTGGACATGAAGGCAAGAGGCACAGGAAGAGGCTGGCAAACTCAGGCTTTTCACACTGAAAAATCAACAGAACTCACAGTTTAGTTGATCTCCTGCTAACCTTGTTTATTCGGATTTAAGATCTAGTCTTTTAATCTGACCCTGCAGTAGTCAGTTAGAAGGTTGCCCTTGTGTTTAACAGGAGGAGGAAGAGGTACTTGATGTGATGGAGTTGCAGACGTTATGCTCGTGAGTTACAAGGAAAGAATGGCAATATATGATATGAAAGGCCTTGAAATGAAAGCAACAGCTGATTTTGTTCAGTTCAGAATGACCCTGCCAAAAGAGGCAAATGACATCACAAACTGGAAGGTCACTGTTTCTTAATAGACTTATAAAATATATTTTTATCCAAAAAATACACTGAGAAACTTGAATGATGGTGAATAAACCACTTTAAGCTCATGGGAAACAAGCATCTTTAGCTATTTGGAAAACTTCAAAACTGCTGATGAGAAGGAGTTCTAACTTCATGTTAATGGATGTAGTCAAATTCCTCGCTTTGTTAGGTTATTGTCAGGTATGTGCATGTGGTGTATTTTCCAGTGTCCTACTCCACTTGACTAAAAAGTCTGAAAACACAGAAATCACACAAGCTCACTGGTTATTTTTACAGACATAGAGAGGGTGCAGTGTCATTTATCTTATTTATTTTCCCTTAATCAGCTTTTCTCAGTTACACTTCTTCCATAATCAGCTTTGGAAATGAATCACAATAGAAGCAGCAATGTAAAAAGGTTTGGTTTTCTTTTTTTTTGGTTGTTCTTTTTTTTTTTTTTTTTTTTTTTTTTTTTTTTTTTTTGTTGGGGTTTTTTGGGTTTTTTTTGTTTTTTTTTTTTTTTTTTTTTTTTTTTTTTTGTTTATTTGATGTGGAGTTTTTTGGGTTTTGTTGGTTTGTTTTTTTTTTTGGTTAGAGTGTGCAAATTACTGTAGTTATGGGTAAAGTGCTCTGTGTAGTTTCCCATTCTAAAACACAATAAAACTCATACTGAATAATTCTAGAGACCCTTCCTGTTCATGACGCAGAAATGTTTAGAGTGAATCTTCTTGCCTTCTAATGCTTTCCCACAGGTGCCCACTTCTGTTTTCATTAGCTTCTGTTCTGCTTGTCCTGCTATGCTCTAAATCCACTTCTGAGTTAGAGCTGGAGACTCCAGAACTCTCCTCCACTTCTTTGAAGTGTCAGCTAGTACTGGAATATGAGGAGGTCTCCTCTGTCTTTGTCTGCCATCACTGAGAGTACAGGAGCATTTGTAGGGGACCAGCTTGTGTTTTTAAAGAGCAGCAGTTGCCTTCAAACCCTTTCTCTGTTCCCTACTGGTTTTGCATCCTCAAATTATGTTTGTGAAGTCCTTTTGATTGCTTGAAGATATTACTGTGAAACCTTGATGTCATCTCTTATTCAACCTGGTATGTAGTCAATGTCCCTTTATCTACCCTGTATCCCTAGTCGATCTTCCCTCTTAAATACACTTCTTCAGCCCTTAAGCATCTTTTTGTTCTTGCTCTCTGAATTCTCCAAGTTTTTTTTTGTTTCTGTAGTGTCAGGTGCTGGGCTGGTGCTGCTCCGTGCCAGAGTTTCTGATTGTGTTCCAGTATTTAATGGTGTAGGCTATGTACAGGTAGAGCTCACCTAGAAGGCTGTTCACCTTCTCCCCGCAAATTCAGTTTGGCTGTATTGAAGTCCACTGATTCTTATTTCCTTAGCTGTAGAACCCTTGCAGTTTGTGGATTACAGTTAGTAAAGGCACAATTTCCACTCAACAGTTTTAAAATAATTTTCATTTTCACTGGTTGCGCTGCCGTTGTGTATTTTGTTGGCTGCGACAGTAACATTTACTTTGGACCTTAATCCTATTAATGTTCATGCATGACTTTAAGTACAATATTGACTGAATTCTTCTCTTTTTTTCCCTTAGGAGACGGTTCAGGGTAAGTGTTTAAAAACAATCTGAAGAACAAGGAAATAAATTACATGTGTAAACCAGAGCAATTCCATTAGCAGGTTTTGTTCATTCTGATAAACCGCTTTTCCGCTGCATTTATCAAACATATACCTTGAACACAGTAACCTATTCAAACACCTTTTATTTATTTATCCCTTCTTTGGAGGGGGGAGTTCTGGTGTTTCCACTTCTAACTCAGAAGTGGATTTAGGACATAACAGGAAAAATGCCCTATCCCTCTGTGTTTCAATGTTGCAGTTGTGACTGGTTGCTTTGAGGGAATGCTGCTGTGTGTATACAAGAGCTCATCTGTTATCTTGCAGGTGTCTCCACAGTTTGTCCATGGGCAAGGTGTTTCACAAGGAGCAGATTCAGGTAGCCCCTTTCTGTGTGTGGTCTAATGCCTGCTAAATACATGACTTAGAGCTTGATGCAGACAGCATGATTTTACCCCATTTCAGGAAGTAGAAGTTGCATTTAATTTAGACTCATGGAACAGTTTGGGCTTGAAGGGACCTTCAAAAGTCATTTAGTCCAATCCCCCTGCAGTGAGCAGGGACATCTTCAACTAGATCAGGTTGCCCAGAACCACATCCAGCCTGGCCTTGGATGACTCCAGGGATGGTGCACCTACTGCCAGGTGCTGTATCCATGTCACTGACTGTTTCTGGAAAGCAAGCAGTATTTTGGCAAAAGGACCTCCTATGTCTCAGGATGGGTGTGGACAGGGATGCTTGCTCAGCCTGAGCTGTATGTCAGGCATATCTCATATATGCAAAGCAGTTTTATTGTTGCATAATTTCAGATACTTTGCCTGGCAGGCTTACCTTCTCCTTGATAACACCCTGTTAACTCAGTTCTCTTGCCTCTGATTTTCTAATGCTTCAGAAAATGATGGATCATCTAATGGACTAGCTGTTACAAGAGGTTTATTGTGGATGTGAAAGCGTGTCTCGTACAACTTGAGCATATCCAGAGCAAACTGTATTCAAACTTTATCTTTGCCTTCTTTCAGTGGACTCCAGCTGTTCAACTGGATACTGTTTTATATCAATGGGCTGGACTACAGGATACAAGTGTTGAGATTATAGATGCTTTTATCTAGTATAAATTTTCAAAGAGTTTCACTGTTGACAGTTTACATTGCTCAACCTATTCTCTTTTATATAACATACATGGGAACCACTAGCTAGAGAGTCATACTTAGCAGCTGGTTACACTCTCTATTTTTCTTTCAAGATCTCATGCAAAACTTCAAAGTTTACATCACTTTATAGGAAAAATAACGCTTGAGTATCAAAGTGAGAAACGAGCAGAGTACTCAAACATTGGTGCTGGTTTGAGTGCTTCCATGTTGCCCTGAACACAGCTCACTCACTTCTTTAGAACACGCACTGTTATTTATATTACCTTTCCCTATGATCCTTTCTAAAGGATTTTTGTCTATTAAGAAAAAAAAAAAACCAAAAAAACCAGCAGTGGAAAAGTTCAAAATAAAGTTTTAAATGTGCATGAGGTGGAGATGTATCTTGATTTTTTGCTATTTTTCAAAGTTCATTTATGAACTGCCTTTAATCTGCTGAAGGGAACTAAGATGTTTATATTATGTCATTGAGCTCTCATTAGTTCCTTGCTTGTTTTTTAATAGGATCATAATTTTGTCTGGCAAGCCGAAACTTTGTCTTACCACCCCTTTACCTCCTCCTCTGTTTGCAGAGCCTAAGAAAGTCTTTGTCTGAAAGTTATGTTTCAAAGCAAACCAAGAAACCCCTAGACAAAATAATTCAACTCCCACTCGCTAGGCTGGTAGGAGGGACTTAGCACTGTGTGTGTAACATTCCTGGGGAGTCCTTGGCTCATCCAGCATTGCAGCCCCCTCAACACCAGAGCAATTAGGTGAAAGCAGCCGCAAGCTCAGGGACACATGAAAGTCACAGCTCCACTCCGGGATGGCTTGAGAACATTGGTGAAAAATATTTCAATGAAATGAGAATGAAATTTTCTCATTTAAGGGCTACAGAAGAGAAAAACTTCTAAAATCTTTATTACGGTTTATGAGATACTAGATAACGTGGTTCACCCATAAATTTGGTAATTAGTTTTCCTCTGAAGTTTAAAAAAATAAAGTGAGCTTGTAATTCACTTGAAGGCAGGTTACTAAGTGTAATAGTTAATCTAGGAGCATAGAGTTTCTCACCTTAACTGCCAGTGAAGTTCTTAGTAGGTTTTCTAATGGTCCATTCTGAAAACTATAGGAAAACTGTGTCTAGATCTGTCCATTTATTTATTTATTTATTTTTTCTTTCCATGTCATTGCTTTTGTAACTGGGGTTCAACTCACTTAACCTTAATTCTCTGGCATTCATCTGTAGTCAGTGGTGGGAAATGGACTCTCCAGAGGGCAACTCCATTTGTGCAAATTTAGAAAACATGGGTGAGGCAAAGACGATTTAACAGGTAAAGCAAAAACTGCACAGGCAAGCAAGGAATTCATTCCTATCAGCAGGCACATACTTGAGAAGACCAACACCATAACTGCAAATGTCCTCCTTTCTTCCTTCAGCGTTTATTGCTGAGCATGACGCCATATGGTATGGAATATCCCTTTGGTCAGTTGGGGTCAGCTGTCCTGGCTGTGTCTCTTTCCAACTCCTTGTGCATCCCCAGCCTACTCATTGGTAGCCTACTTGCTGGTGTGGTGGGGTGAGAGGCAGAAAAGGCCTTGACTCTGTGTAAGCACTTCTCAGCAATAGTGAAAACATCCCTGTGTTATATATAGTGTTTTCATCACAAATCCAAAACACAGCACCATACAAGCTACTGTGAAGAAATTAACTCTGTCCCAGCCAAAACCAGTACGTGTTTCCTCATCAGTAGAGCAGGGGATATGAGTCATGTAGCTGGAGGGCTAGTGTGAACAGAGGCACAGAAATGCAAACTGAAGATTTGATCTATTTTCAATGGCTGGTGTCTTCAGTCCAGACCCAAATCGAAAGATTTCTTGTGTGATGTGCTTTCTTTTTTGCCTTTCCTCCCCACCGCCCCGGGATTGATTTGACTGTCTGCATAAGTGTCCACATTATTGAAATTCCAGTGGTAGCAGCATGGCAGGGCTAGTGTTACCGAGTGCAGCAGGGACTCTTGACCGCTGTGGGTGGCTGTAGTGAGGCTTCCCAGCAGAACATGTCCTGGTTTTACAATATCTGTTTACCCCCCTGGTCAATCTGATTCAGTATTCTCCCATCACAATCAGGAGCATGTGTCTAGGTCAGGAACATCTTTCCCTTTGCTGAGATAAGAGGAGCTCCTAGGCTAGATGCTACTTGGAACAACTCAACAGTAGCAACTTTAAATAATGTAAAAACTTTCTCCTGTTAATTCATTATATGTTTCTTGCATCTTGACAATCCGCTTGTTTTCTTAGAAGTTTCAGATTTCTAGATATCTGACTTTTCATGCCCTACAGTTCCTTCCCATTGCAACTCTCAGCTATAGGGTCTAGTTTGCAAGGCACATGGGCCTTGGTTCTCTGCTGCGCTCAAATTCTGAGCATAAGTAAAGTGACTGTAGGTAAAAGATAGACTAATTACAATGGAATTACATGATGTCGTGGTGTCAAATCGTACTTGATAAACACTGAATCCCTCCTGATACTCCTACCCAAAATAAATATTAAGACATTATGGACTACTGTGAACACTTTGGGCAATGATGGTGGGGATTCTTCCATGCTCTGCTTTGCCAGCCTTTCTCTCCTGTGTTGCTGAAGCAGAGAAGGTGGCCAGGTAGGCTCATTCCGCTTGGACAGTAGATAGGAGAGATGCATGAGCAGAGAGGCATGGATTGCTGAAGAAAGGTTGATGGCATTAGTATTGTAGGTTTAGTAATAGCATGGTACTCTCAACTAGTAATTCTGGTGTTACGTATGTTTATTCAGGAAGACTGAGATGCCTGTCATGGAGAAGTGGTAGGCAAAGAGGGGCACAAAAGATAGCTTTAGTGGGAGATTGGGATGTATTCTTTTCTGTTCCCACAATTTTAAATGTTTGCTTCCCCCTCCTCCCTCCCCCCTAGTTCCTCAAATTGTTTTTCACCATCCTTTTATAATTTTTTCCTTTCTAATGCATCAATTTGAGAATTAAATATTAAGATTCATTGTGAAGCATCTTCCACTACACTTTCCTGTAGTTAATTATAGCACACATGAATGACAGTAACAATGTCTGAATCCAGCCTTGATTCACTATACCTGCTGTTGCCTGAGTAAATGCATTATTCATAACTTACATGATACTTCCCTGAAAGCGGTATTCTTGAAAGCAGTGTGTGTAATATAATGTGTCATTATTCCAGAGCTCTGAAAATGTCCTTTTAGAATTCTCCTTAGTAGTACAGTTTATGTGATATGGAAACTATTTTCTAACACGTGTGCCTAAGTAGTGAGCCCTTTGTTAGATCCAATTAGAATTTCTCCCTTGGTAGAGTGTGAGGCTCTGAAGTGGTGTTATGCTTGGCCACAGCTAAAATTAATCCAGTCAGTTGGGACTCTCAACATCAACTTTTTGGAATCTCAAGGTATAGAACCACTGATACATATGTTTACATTCAGCAAGTCCAGCATTCAGTGCAAGTGGCAATAGCCAAGCTACTTGTCTGGTGTAGTGCGCGACGTGTCAGCGCGTTTCAAAATTATTATGTGCATACAAGCTACTGTACACCACCACTTCCCCCTATGATGCGGTGTAGCTCCTCTCCTGGTGGTGAAGAGGGTTTCTCATTTGTCTTCTGACTTCTCTGAGACTATGATGCACATGCTGTTTATGCTATGCTCATGAAGACACTTAATAGCATTTAAGGAAACCCTACCGTATTTTGTTTCTTTTCCACTGAAAATTGTTAATTAAAAAACCCGAACAAAACAAACACTTTGTGGATTGCCAGCTATTTTGTTCATTTTAGTAAGTGTTTATTATGGGGCTTAGCATTATAAAGGATTGCTCGAAAAACTTGATTTAGTGTTAACCACACTTAATGTCAGGTGAAGTAAAATACTTTGAGTATCACTGATTGTTTTTTCCCCACCATGTAGTTCCTATGCTAAAATCTAGGAAGGGAGAGTTAGTTGCTGTTGATGCTTTGCTATAAAAAAGAGTGATAAATGTGACTTAAATCTGATCCAAATTTACTGTTTTTCCTGGGACTTGATATGAAGGCTGTTTTGTGACCCATCGTGGTCCACAGAAATCTCTGTGAGCATCAAAACGACTCATCAGCGTCTTCAGACATGCAAATTCTTTTAAACTGAACCTTTGTTTTGCTGTCTGAGCTCTTCAAGCATTGCAAATCTACATCCCTCAAGGCTGCAAATGGTGTGTCACCCTTGGTGTTCTGTGGCTTCTGCGGGTGCTTATGCCGACTGGAGAGCCCACCTTACCCTCTTGATACTTCAGACAGCTGTTGCAGAGTGAGGCCAGGTCCTATCTGTACTTGTCCTGCAGCCTGCTTGTGCTGTTATGGCATGAAAGAGCCCTGAGTGAGCCTGAGGAGAGGAAAATTCTGGAGGGAGATGATGGCTTTGCTCAGTGCTGGGTCATGTAGCTTTGGAAATATACTGAATAAAAGGTTAGGAGTATGTGCTATGCCCTGGTGACTTTCAGCTGCAAGAGGAGTTTCCAAACTGGAGGGCTCACAGCTACCCGAAGCTATAAAGGATGCTTTTGTAGTTACAGGAAGGAATTGGAAATCTTGTTTCAGTTTTTACATTGTTTTCTTCTTAATATGCATAAGTAGTAGAAAACACTTTTTTTATGGCATTGTAGGCCTGTTCTTACCCTACCTACTATGCTCCAAACTCCTTTGCTGTTTCCTTGGAAGTGACTCTATAATGGTTAACTCTTCCTCTTGGGTTGATGATGATGGCTCATATGTCTTTGGGTTGAAAAGCACTGTCAAAAGCTGCTTTTGTTCCAGAATTAGTCTCTGTGTGTGTGTGTGTGTGTTTGAAAGCTGAACCAATGCTGATTGCTTGGGAATAACCCATCATCAGGTCATTCCTATTTTCTTTTAGTAGCTGCCTGGATGGAGCAAAATGCTGTTCACAATATATAGGGACCATGAGCCCTACTTTGGAGGTATGTCTAAAAAAGCCCCAAGTACAGCATACTAATTGTGATATAAAATTCTAGTGAAATGCATATGGACAGTCATATATTTAAATTTTCTGGATAGCTGTGATAGAATTGGATTCTTGACACATTTCTTTATGTACGAACAGTTGCAGTTATACCTCAGGTTTCCATTTTTTTAAAGTTAAGGATGGTATTATCTTAAAATTGAACATAATACATTTTAGTTAGCTAGATGTAACGTACAATTTGTAATTACTAACTTTGCTATAAGTGAGAATTTGAGGGCTAGCAAATCTGTTAAAAATCTGTTGAAAAAGTTAGCTATGCAGTTACAGAGTGAAGCAATTAAGTTGTGTTGTGGATGCTTTTTGCATTGATCTGGTGGAATTCAGCTGAAGGACAAGTTTTGGATTGCCCTGAAAAAAGCGTCTTCAGCAGATGACTGAGAGATTTACTAAGATATTTATAAATGTTCCTGAATGTAACTGGTATATACATGCTGGAAGTGTGTAACTGATCAAGCAGATGATTATAGATTATAATTATAGATTATAGATTATGGTTTGGGTTGGAAAGGACCTTAAGATCATATAGTTCCAACCCCCCTGCCATGGGCAGGGACACCTCCCACTAGATCGTGTTGCCCAAGGCTCTGTCCAACCTGTCCTTGATAACTGCCAGGGATGAGGCATTTACCACTTCCTTGGGCAACCTGTTCCAGTGCCTCAGCACCCTCACGAAGAAGCCTTTATGGCAACTTTTTTCTTCAAACTAAGATATGATTTTGATTTACTGTCAGCTAAACCATACATTTTTATATACTTTCAAGCAGAAAAAATCTTGTACTCCATTATTTGAGTGTATATAAGTTAAACAAAACACTTTATGTAAGACTCAAGTATTAGTTTTTATGAAGCCAAATTCTAGTCTTCTGCCAAAACCAGTGGAAAAGTTAGCAAGGCTGACAACAACCTAAGTTTTGGCCCTCTGTTCCTAACTAGAAATGATTATGGATCTTAGGAATGAAGGTAAAGTGGCATGGATCTTAGTGAAGAAAAATGTCGTAATAATTCTTACTTAAAAAACCCTTACCTGTTATAACTTCCTAGCTTATTTCTGTAAAACATCTGTTCATGAATTATACTATGTTATCGAGAGGATTATTTTGCCTGTGATTTTTCTGTACTGGGTTTGCATTTCCCATTTGGAAAAAAGTGACCTGCCATCTTGATCATTGTCTTGTCACATTCAGCTGTCTTGCTGCAAATTGTTCATCTCTTTTGCTAAATTTGTCATAATTTGAGATTTACTTTGTTCTTAAGCCACGTTGTTCTTTTGATTCTCTTGTTTCATTCATAGCTCTGCCAAGCCCCACCAGTTCCACATGCCGTAATGCTTGGCTTGCTTTCAGGCTTGCCACAAGTATACAGACTGTTTGTTTACTGCATTGCTCATCCCTGTCCTCTCTTGAGCATACCATCACCTTCGGAAGCATAACTGTCTGTAAATCAAATGATAAGCTTTTTTGATCATTGCAAGAAGTTTGAGAAATCCACATGAAGACGAGTGGCCAGGTTATTATGTAGGTAGAGTGAGTCTTTGCCTATAAAATGCTTAGTTATTGGAAAACCTTTTGCATTTGACTTTCTTTGATTTTTAAGTGATGCTTTTTATGTAGCACAGTTTATTTAAATTTGAGTGTATAAGGTAGGGTGTGGACCATTGGGGAATAGTATAGGCAAATTTGTGTGACTAATAAAGCCTGAACATGAACTTCTTAGTTCTTCCTGACCATGAAAAATCTGTGGTTTGGTCGTATTGTTGTTTTATTTGTTCAGTCAGTGACTAAATGGTTATGACTGACAAAGCACTGGAGTGTTTGACAAAGTGAATCCAGTCTTAGGGATGGGTATTTGTCAGTTTAAGTACCAGTTCTTCCTCTGAGCTGTATTACTATCCAGGAGTCCTACAGCTTTTTCCACTTGCTTTGGGAATGAGCATTAAGGTTGAACATATTCCCTGCACCCTGCATAGGTCTATGTCACTTAGTTCTAGCTTAGCATTTGTGAATTACCTCAAGACTGGTCAGACTGCAAATGTTTCAAGGGCTTTTTAACAGTAGAGACTTCAGAGGAAGATCAAATAAGTTTTTAAAAAGTGAATGTTACTTCACAACTATTACTTTTGCCATCATTTCTCTGTCTTAGGGAAAGCAGCAGAAATGCTTTTGAGCCTTCTAAAATCACTGGGGTCTTAATCAGTGGTAGATCCAAGCAGAAATGTGGCTGACTAAAATACATAATAAACATTTTCATGTATGGAGTGTAATTTTTGTTTTTGGTTATATTAGAGAACCAATAAGTGCAGGAGAGTGCTATGTAAATTATTTGCAGTGTTTTTGACAGCATTTTCTTAGACAAATAAAAAGCAGATTTTGCCTACCATTTTTTATAATTTGTCTTACATTTTTAATCAGGCTCGTAAGTCCTGGGATAAAAGATTTACAGGGTCAGAGCTTTTAACTTTACAGCGACAAAGAAGGGGAAATCTGTCTCTAACACGTTTAATTTATACATTTTAGTTTCTGTTTTGTTGAATTACTTAATATTGATGACATCTTGGGGGAACTGTATTTTTATGTCATATGTTTATCTCAGTGTGCTTGGGAGAGAAAAAGGGGAAGCATGCATTTGATGGGAAGGGAGCTATAAACCACAGTTCTTCGGGCATCATGTGCATAGTGTTGCGCTGAAAGAAGTCTTATGCAGGCAGAAGAGCATAAGCACCTCTTTTTACAAGACCTGTAGCTCTGTCCCGGGGAAGACAATGTTTTGCATGAACCTTTCACTGTATTTGCATTCACAGTGTTCTTGGCTCGTTGTGTCGGACCTTACTTCTGATACCAGTGAGGTGGCAGAGGTCTTGGCAACAGATCTCTTGAGAAAAAAGACCTTCATCCAAGAGGAGGAATAAGGAGACATGGAGCAAAGAGTGTTCATAGTGGTCTGTTTGGTACCTATGGAAATACCCAGGGTACAGGAATGGATGGAATTCCCCTAAAGTAGTATATAAATTTACAGGTCAGTTACCACCACATACTTCCCTTTTTCCTTAGTCTTCATGGAAAAAGCAAACACAGACTGGGAAAGTGTCCTGGGTTCAGCTACAGCAG
>NW_009917039.1:0-33820 GCF_000696875.1 Nestor notabilis
ATATATATATATATATGTATGTTAAACAGTAGGTTTTAAAGTGAAAGGCTGAAGGCTGATAGTGAAGACCAGAGCAAGCAGGTCTGCTGATATACCCCTCCATCTGCCTGGCACCAGACCCGTTCTCTCCCTCTGCCCTCCAGCAGACCTGAATAAAGCCTGTTATTTGGGCTCTGTGTGGACTGGTTGAGGCTTTTTATCTTCAGAGCCAAGCCAATAGCTCTCTAGGCCATATCTTGCTTTAATTCCTCAATAATCCATGCTGGCATCACACTAGGAAAGAGCTCCCAGGGCTGAAGGTTGCTCTGTGCCTTGTGGTGTTCACACACCTCCAGGTGACTTGTACCTTACAGGCTAAGAAATGCAAGTCTAGACCAGGGACTAGAGAAATGTGTCTAATTTAACAGCAGGTCTTGATACTCTTCAAAGGTTCCTTTGCTCTGAGTTTGCACATGTGCATGGACATGTTTGTAGAGAGGAATATTAAAATTTCCCTTTGTGTTTATAAATTGAGGTGATTAATTACCTGCGTATTGAAGAAAATCTGTCTCAAAATGTAAGAGACTTTGCTACAAGGACTGATCACACTGTCACTTCCCACCCAGCTGAATATGTGGCTTTCCAAATTACTAGGCACGGCTTTGCAGTTGGGACGGCAGAGCACTTTGTAACCTGCTAATGAAAAGATTAGTCTCATCTGCCAGCCCAAATGAGGCTATGAGGTCATGATTCTGATTGCCTTGAAACAAATTTTCCCGGTATGAGTATGTCGGCACTGATGGCATTCAGAGTATCCTGGTCCATGGCTGCATGTTCCTCAACTGTCCGGATATGTGTGTGATGGATCTCCTGTAAGCTGGTGTGTGTTCCAGCTATGGCACCAGGCTATTAACCTCTGGGTATTTGCATTATTAGTCAGTTTTCTAAATCCTTAGAGTTAAGTACAGAGACAGGAAAGATTTTCCATTTTGTTGGAGCTTGAAGTTGTCTGGTATGAATTTTACAAAGCGCTCAAAATGCTTCGCTTTCGTCCAATTTGCTACTCTGGCTATATTCTGTCTCATAACTTCAGAGAAAATTACTTGCTGCCAGCTAAATACAGTATGTTGATGACCTATTAATTTATGACATGCATTTGGAGCTGGGAACAAATTTATAAACAAACTTTAAGTTCCTTTCCCCCTGTGAATTGTACCAGCATTTGTTTTAATTTCCCAGTAGTCATGCTTAATGTGTCAGAAGCGATGTTTGACTTCTTGTTTTCTTCCAAAAAGAAGGGGAAAAAAAAAGGAGAAATAGCTAACTAAAGCTCAGGTCCTGTCAGGTATTATAAGCAACACTTTGAAATGAGGTATGAATCCAAATAAAATATTTTAACTATGTAGTATTTTACCAAAATCTGGAGGAGAAAAGGTTTACTTACTAAACAATCATTTGAGCTGTAAACCTTAAAGTATTCACCAAGGCCTGTTAAAGTTAAACAGAAAAGAAATATCTATCAGCACATTTTAACAGAAAGCAGAAGTCCTTACTAGATAATATACCAAAAAAAAATAAAAAAGGAAAAAGAAAAAAACAACACCTCTCTTAAAGGTACTTTTCTCAAGCAATGCAGGAAAAATTCCTCAAGCTAGTATGGAAATTAATATAGCTGAAGGTAATCTAAATTGTTGGCATTCATTTGATGCTACAGCAACCCTGGGACCAATCCTGGAAACCCTACTTTAATTAATATTACTAAGGTCAACAGAATTCAATGCAAAAGCATAACTCTGTGCTGGAAGTGGGATGGCATAATGCGGCTGCTGCCCCGGCTTATGCTGGTGCCTCCACCATGGTCCTGGTCCTGCCCTGATTCCCCTGCTCCTCCTGCTTCCAACCCTATTAAAGATGGTTTTCCTCTCTTGCAAAGGTCCTAATCATTTGCTCATGTCCCACGTCCTTCAGCAGCTTTCCAGAAGGCTGTTTTCTCATGTAAGGAAAAATGTCTGGGAAAGCGTTTTTCCAGGAGTTCAGTGACTGAGAGTTGTACCCTTGCTGGAGCCACCAGCGGATCAGGGCAGCTGTTTTTCAGCTGGAGAGGAAATGATGTTTAGATGAAGACTCGTGTCTGGGGCACATAGGACAAGAGTAGGCATGTGGGAACACATCCTTTAAGTGGATTTTGATGTTGGGGTTTATGTAGTGCAAAAAGTACGTAGGGTCAGTCCCCACCATGGGGACTTAAGCACCAAAGCCCATTTTTAAGTAAGTTGCCAAAATCCAACAGTTGATCAACTCTCTAGGGAGATCAAGCCTTTTGTCCAAACTTGATTCTGCCGGGGAAGCACCGTTAGCAAAACACAGTAGGTATGGTGTAAATGAAAGAAAGACTCTCTTTTGTTCTGGTTTTCATGAAAAATACATGTACTTCCTCATGTCCGCTCAAGGGATTTATGACTTCTAATTGTTCAGGTAAATATTCCTTTTTCTCCCATTTTGTCACAGGCCTTGAAGTCTCTATGGGGGCAGCATTAAGCACGTCTCCAAGGCATTGCATACTTGGCAGTCATGCCATGTCCAGGCACCGTCCATGAGACATCTTGGTATGTCCAAACCCACACACAAAGCAGGACATACGAAAAGTTGAAGGGAAGGGTAGAGACAAGCACCCAAAGCTGGCCACAGTGATTCCTACATTTCTATTTCATAACTTCAAGAACCACAACTGTGGTTCAGAGCCATGTTGACCATTTTATGGCTGTTTGCAGCCACACTGATCAGCAGAGACCAAGCTCTGATGTTTCTGGACTGGCTTTTTTCCACCAGACTATTCCCTAGGGTCAAGGAAATTCTCCTTTCACAAAAGAGCTCATGGTATCTCTCTAGCTACACAATGAACTCTCAGGAGGGCCAAAGATTTAACCAGAAGAGTTTATTTTTTGAGTTGGTCAAACCATTTGTTGTGAAATCTATTTGTTAGGCAGTTAGTTCTGGTTGTAACACCCTCAGGGCTTCTCAGTATTGCCCAGATAGTTGGGATAAACAATTTCCAGCCTATGAATTATTTTGGGAGGGGATCACTTTGAATAGCCCTGTGTTGTTTGAATATCTGAGTGAAGTTTTAGCACATTAGAGAAGAAGAAAATAGTCTTCCTTCAATTTTCTAAAAGCACCAGGTCTTGTGAGGATTGACAGAAACTTGTTAACAGCCAGCCACCTATTCCCTTCCTGTACAAAAAATTGTAGATAATTTCATTATTTCCTCTCTTGACCATATTCTCCTTCCTCTCTCAGGAATTAATAAGGCTCATCCGTACAAAATAGAAAACTCTCCAGGCAGTTCATTCTGCTCTGCTGCTTCTCACTCAACTATTTTTCACACTATAGGAACCCATTGCTGTCCTGTTTCTATCTATCTATCGACTTTTTCCTTTGTAATAACTTGTCATGGGTCCATCCTCAGTTGTTAAATCACCAAATCATTTCCTCTATATATAAATTACAAACTATCAGAAAGGCTAAAAACATAAATAAGCCAGTAGCACATGGTTTGTCCTTTGAACCTCTGTTAGTTATGGGTGAAGACAAACCCCATCTCCACCTAACCTTTGTGCTCTTGAAAACCATCCCTCTATCCCCTGAGCCACCTACACTGCCACTGCACCAGCATCCATGGTCCTCTGGGAGCTGTCAGCATCCTTATTCATTGAGGAGCCCAACTAATAGGAACCATCCACCTGCTCCAGGGTGACTCCATCTCTCCCCACTGCGATGCTTGCCGGGATGTGATCCTTGCCTGTTGTCATGACCTTGTTTTATTGGATGTTCTAATAGAAGCTGAAATGGATATTAGCTGTAATTACTCATTCCGCAAGATTCTGTAGGTCACTCTTTGTACCAGAGTTGAGAACCTTCATTGTCTACATTGCTTAAATTACTGAACATTGTGCCATCAGTTCTGAATTAGTGCTCATTAATGAGCCTGTGGTTCGAGAAATTCCCTATTTATTATTCAGAGGCCAAGTATAATTCAGGCAGCTGCAATGCAACACTACTTGCCTGACTTCTGATCTGTGATGGAAAGGCCTGGTTTTGGTTTTATGTTGGGTTTGGGGAATTTATTTATGCAGGAGGGAGGCATATAGCAAGCAAAGAGGAATAGATTTTTCTTCCCTACTAGCCTGCAATCTCTCTCTTAGGTAACAGACTCTTTACAATAAAGCAAACCCTTTTTTTTGGATGTACTAATATCTACTTGGTTACTGAGTGGATAATTCCAAGATCATATTAAATTTCTCAATAATCCTGGAGATGACTGGCCACTGAATTAACCCCCTGCATAAAATAACTCTTTTCCTCTGTCGTTCACTTTTTCACCTGCCCCTTCTCTCCTCTTTCTCTATCTTTCCCTCTTGAGCACACAAATCCCAAGCATCGACACGTTGTCGCAGACTGCTAGTCCCTGCTATTTTAAGCTATAGTTATCTCCTTTATGTTTTCTAACACTTCTTCAAAAGGTTAAGTAGCACTGAATTCAGTGTGCAGCATGGCTGCGTGGTACTCTGTGAATCCGGTGCTGAGGATGCAGCGGGCCCATCCATGGTGGTCAGGCAACACGCTTCACCTGCAGCAGCATCCCTGACCAGTCCTCCCCAGGGACACGTTTGGTTTGGTCCCAGTTAGGCTGCAAATAACTTTACAGGGAAAAGAATGTGTGTTTTGGAGGGTGGAGAGGAATCCGGATGAGTAGGATTTTTTCTGCAGGCATAAAGGGAGAGCCTGAAGATGTTCAGTGCTTTTGGGGGTTTGCTGGTCGATGCTGGCAGCACCCCGAGGGCGAGGGAGCCAGGAGGGAGCAGGCACCCTCAGAGCAGTGCTGATCATTTCAGTGCAGCAGAGCATTTCCAGGGATCAGTGGTTTATGACTGAGTGTTTCTCGTGTCAATAATTAACAAAATATCAATGTGATAACAGCAGGGGTGGAGATAAAGCTGGGTCTAAGACTATAATGACTTAAAGGAGCACATCCTGTGTGCATGCCAACAGACTGGGGCTGCTGTGTTTTCTAAGGAGAAAGCAAAACCTGGCTAGTATTGTGCGGCCTCTGAAGAGAGAATAAAGAATAAATATTTTATCTTTTTTTTTTTCCCCCCAGAAAACCACCTTAGTTACGTGGGTTTTGAAATCAGATGCATGAAATTCCTACTGTACAAACCTGAAGGACATTTAATAAAATGGCCAAGATCTGCAGAGTTTCTTCACACCCTGCTCGGCAATACTAGCATTATTTTTCAGTGATTTTGACTTGAAAATGGACCACGCTTGTTTTCTTGGCCAAATCACCATTTTGTTTAGGCAACATTTCACACATAATTATCTGTGGGGAATGGGGAACTTTCAGAGGAAAAGTCAAATTAGCAATTTTAATGCTAGAAAATTCTTGAAGATGTGCAGCTTGGGTAATTGATACACCCCTAATCTTTACAAGTTATAGCAGTCTTTGAAGAGTCCCCAGCATACTTTACTTTATTCTGTAATTGTATGCTCGGGCTCTGAAGATATCTTAAGACTTGCTATTTATCTGCCTGGTGAGGCGCAACACTTTCTTATTAAAAACATATCTATCATGGTTAATGACTTGATTTTTTTCCTTTAATACAGTACAATGACAGGTGTAAAGAGAAGATGAGCATCAGATGCTTGAGCAATATGCTCACTGTTTCAAGATGCCTTGAACATCAGCATTCCTTCATGGTGCCAGAGGAAAAAAAAATGCTACACAGATTACACGCTTGTGTTAGATAGAAAATAGTACCATTTGCAGTTTCAGTTAAAAGCATGTTGAAGTGCATATGGAAAATACCATTAGGAGGAACTCCAGAGCGCCTGAGTAAAATGGGTCATTAGGCTTTCGTTTGTTGGAGAGTGTCTCCCATCTGACAGTGCAGAATGGTAGCATTTTTAGCAGCTTATGTTCCCAGTTACATTAAACAGACAAACAGATTGACTATTTTGCATTTCTCATTTGACAACAGCTTGTCTTCATTTGCAGCACACTGGTGGCTGAGCTGAAAGCATGGCGGATGAGTGTATCCAAGGTCCTGGTTTTGAATAACAGCAGATGCCAACGTTTAACTTCAGAATCAATCAATTCTTTTTCCTGCGTATGGATAAAAGGTCTAGTGAAGCGCCTGAAGGGGGTTTTCTGCTGTTTACAGCTGAAAATATATTAAAAAAAATTTCATTGCAAAACTTTCTGCCAGAGATGCGGGCACTGGTGATTTTATGAAAGTAGGTATGTGAGAAAGTGTTTCTAATTGAGGGGTGCTGAAAACATTATGTGAGGCGTAGTGGAGCTTCATCTTTTAGTGTTTGATGGCTGTCAGATCTTGCGCCAGGCAACACTGAGCAGACTCTGGGTGATCACCCACTTTCCTGCCTGTGCTTCTCCCTGCTACCCCTACCAAGTGCAGGAACTCATGATCTGCATCCACAGGAGGTTACAGATTAATTGTTACTCAGATTCCTGGAGCATTTGGGCAGAAACCATTGTGGCCCATAAATGCTTCTCCTCTGGGGGCTCATTTGGTGGGGAAGACTACGATAAAATGTACATAGGGTCGAAATTGTTGAAATCATCTTATTCTGAAGGCAGCTAAAGCAGAGTTGGAGCCTCAGCTTCTTGGGACAGTTATGATTCTGTCCCCACGCATGTGCAAAGTGCTGTGTTCTTGGAAGGTGCCAAAAAGCTTAGTGTTTGTTTAACTTCTGTCAATGTACAACCGAAACATTGCAATAGAGGCTGACATTTACCAAGTATCCATGATTTGGCTTTGGCAGAAATGCAGTGGCAGTCTGCATTTTCTTTTGAAACAGAGGGATGGGATTAGTTTCCTCCCCTTTCACACACTACACCTGGCGATAGGACTCCCTGCTGAAACTGTAGGATGCCCTCGGGTGGGAGCAGCATCCATCCCTTATCGGCAAGATTTAGCACTGTCCAGATAGCATGAAAGATTCACGAGGTAGTAAAATGTGAGTGGTATAAAGCTAATCCCACTGTCTGGAGCATTTGGCAGGGGAGAAGTAGGAACGATTACAGTGTGAATTGTAAATCCTTCTTCTTTTAAGTCAAATTCTCCTCCAGTAAGAGACACATTATTTTCTGCCCAGTAGCAGAAAAGACACCTGGACACAGCAGAGGGTGCTGGGTGAGTTCTCTCATCATCATGGGAAAACAAGGGAGCAGCTTCTCTTGCTACATTTACACACGTTTTGAAGGCACTACTCTAGGTGCCCACGTTAAGTTGATGGCTGGGGATACGGAGCCCCAGCTGAAGAGGTCCAACCCAACCAGCTAAAAGCAAAATGCATAAGGCAAAGTAGTCTTCAGCTTTTCTTACGCAGATGTCTGCATAACGCAGGGTTTGAATCCTAGGTGTCCCAACGCACTGTGTGTGAGCCTGGAGGCTTGACTCCAGCTTCTGGTTTCAAGGAGCAAAAGTTAGACATGACAGTGTGCAGCCCTGAGCCTCTTCATCTTTTTTTGGATTTAGCCTGAGGTCAATGATTTTCTGCAGCCTGAGGGTGACAGGGAGAGTCTCCAGGGAATGATAGTACAGGAACATGTAAAGTACACCCATGACATCCCCCAGCTCTCCTGCGGAAATGATCTCCTCTCAAGGGAAGTTCAAAGGTTTTGGTTGCTGCAAGCAGCCACCGGTTAAGAAGCAACCCAAAAGGTGGTGGTGGGGAACTCTTTGCCACTGAAATATTTATTTCCTTCTCTCACCCATCCTCCCTGAAGTTTTCCCTCTTTAGCAGCTCTGATCACATGTACAGAACAAATACTGTTCAGGACCCTGAAATAACACCTGCAGCCAGAAATCTCTCATTAGAATAAATGGTAGGTTTTCATCCAGGTTTTTCTAGCCATAGTGGAGAAACAATTTCTTGTTTTTCTTTTTCTATAAAGATGCTGACGTAGAGCATTCTGAAATCCTTTGGATAATGTTTATTTTGATGTCGGGTCAGTTATGTTAGACTCATATTTGAAGATCTGGCTTGACAGTGCAGGGTATGCAAGAAGAAAAACTAATTTTGAATCTGAAATAACTTTAGCAGAACACAGCTGGAAAAAGAGCTGTTGGTATTTAAAACGTACAAGCAAGCCCTTCTGCAGAGTAGCTAACATTTGCCATACAGGCTAATTTGGCACCTATAATACAAGGAGTTAAAAATTCAATCTTACCTTGTAATTTTCTAAAGTAGCTTCCTTTTTTCTGTTTAGTTTATCATATTTAAGCGTGATCACACAGGCTGCCATGAGCACCCCAGATACACTGGCTTTGGTCAAGGCTTCATTTAGGTCCCCACCTGTATGTGGTCTAAGCAATGATGTCAAGGGGTCTGCCAATAACATAACTGGTGCAGATGTGCAGGGGTTTTCATATGAGAAGGTAAATACTATCACTGCTCTGTGGCCTGTAAGGGGCAGTTAGTGTTGACAGTCACTAACTAACCCAAAAGTCTTCAGAATTATTGCAATGTGGGATTTTCAAAACATCTGATTTCTCCAAGCCATCAACTTCTGGCACAGCCAGAACAAGGCCCAGCATGAAAAAGGCCTGTTATCCTTCTCCTGCAACAGAGTTTGCTTAATGTACTATCTTATATGCTCCCTGATAAATGAGTCTCCCTCTCCATTCTACCAGATTTGTTTTAACCAGCCTAGCAAGCCTACACGTGGCTGTGTAATGGGCTGGAGAATAATTCCCACTCCACTTCTGTGGATAGAGAGGCACGCACAGGGTTTAGTGTTGCTCTCTGGAAAAGCAAGGCTTTCTCTGCCGCTCTCCACTGGAATACGCGTTGATCCATCTACTTCAAATATCTTGAGATTCCTGCAGAATCGTGTCTTGTTGTGACTGCATTAAATCCTCCGCATTTCTGTCTATTCATAATTCGATGCCGGTGTCTGCTGTCTATCGTTATTAAGTGCGATTAGAAGGAAAGAACAAGAGATTAGAGGAAGCCAAGAGTTATCTGAGGCACACAGGAAAAAAAGAAAATAAGGGGAAAACACTTTCAAGGCCAGTGGGGTATTAGAGGTCTCAGCATGCGGTCGAAAGACATAAGCAAGTAAAAAATTTGACAAAGGCCATTGCTTGGGCTGCTTATATGATTGTTTCATGGTAGAAAGAGCATACTATTGATTCCAAAAATGCTATATCTTTTTACTTATGTATTTTGATAGTCAAAAGTGTACAGCTTCTTTGACAAAAGCATTAACAAATATCTATGGAAAGTACCACAATTTAAATGACTATGTTTTATTTCTCCTAACTCTTTTAAAAAAATTGTTGCTGTTGCTAGGACGTGCATTTAGAGCTCTTTGTTGTCTTAATGGAGACTGAAACATGTGTAGAGTTTGGCGTTTGCTTTTTTTATTCATCAGCTGAATAAAAAAAACCAAGCAGACAAAGCATTTGTAGTACAAGAGTGGAGTGCAAATCCCTCCCTGTAAGCTGAACAAAAAAGCTCATTAAGAGGAGGTGGGATTTCCTGGTCACAGCTTTTAACCAAAGGGCAAAGGTCTCCTGTTAAGTACCATACAGTCTAAACAGGGCTGTGTAAAATTATGGGGGGGGCGAGGGGGGACTCAAATATTTGTTCTTAATTCTCAAGTTAGTTTATCCAAAGTGGCAACCAGGGAAGTGTTGGGAATGATTAAATGGCTGCATTGAGGCTACAAATTGCTGCTACTTGCTTTTGTAGCTGGACTTGTTGCAGTTGAGTGATGTCGCCCATCAGTGCATTGTGTGCACAGTAAAACAGTCGAGCAGTGACAGATAGACTGAAACTCAGAGCTACTCCATCACCGCTGAAGGATCCTGCTCACTGGGAATTGAGAATGAGCACAAGCCATGCATGCTGCTCAGAAACAGCTGCTTTCACTCCAGTCCAGCTCCTCAGCTGGCCGGGGCAAGCAGCAACTAGTAAATATGCTTTATCTCTGATCTCACTGGGGAGGAGAGCCAAATGAAACACAAGCGAAATAAATAATTTGGCAAAACACTCTACTGATAGGTCTAGATGCTCAGATTGTACACTTCCCAGCCAGCAGCACGCAATGTCAAGTGAGAAGATGACTAGCAAGCAGAGCCTGAGGTAGCAGTGCTGGACACCAGCTGGAAACCTGCACGAGCTGCCTTGACAGATAGACGATGAGGCAGCAGCTCGGTCCACCCTTACTGCACTGTCAGGAGCAGTTTGTACATTGATTTACCAATGCTGTGTCTCACATGCAAATGACCCCACAAAAAAGAGCAGAAAAGGTGATCTCACGGGTACTGAGGACAAGGGCAGTAAGGGCCGAGGAAGTGAGGGAAAAAAATAAGGAGCTGGCCAAAGCACTTGGTCCAGTTTGAGTGTTTCCCTGCTGTGCTTAGTCCAGCCCTGGAGCAAAGTTGCTGGTAGGTAGGCAAGGCTTTACCCGTGGCATGGCTTGGTTGCTGCGCAGCATCTATCGTCCAAGCATGTAGGAATAGGCAGAAGTGCCTTTTAACAGGGGATCTGCACTAATTTGTCCATTTGTGTGTTCTGTGATCTCACTCTACCTATCCACAGAACGGCAGGTCCCTCTGGTGTTGCTGTGCCAAAGGAGAGGGCAAGAAGGAGAAGGAGAAACATCCCCAGCATCTTCTCCCACTCATCTGTTTCTGCCCATTTCCTCCTGTGGTTTTACTCCTCTGTTCAGTGGCAAATTGTTTCCTGGTGCATTGGGTTGCTGTTTTCATTGCTTTGTTGGTCGGAAAAGATGACAGACAAAGGTAGCCATGTAGGTATGAAACTTCAGAAGACTCAGCTCTGGGACCAGATTTATTTTGGGCTGGAAAATAAATGGAGATTTAGTTTATACAGATTGTTCTCACTAACTGTAGAATCAGCAAATTTTGTGTATGGGTTCAACAAGAAATTGAAATGGCCGAGGCCTAATGCACATTATGAGCTCTGATTGAAAGCATTAATTAACATTAAAGCCAAATTCTTCCAATTGAGTGCTAAACAGAAGTCAGGGAGAAGCAGGTAAGCAGTGTGGATATCTTTTGGCATTCTTTCTGAAACACAGATTAGCATTTAGAGTCCAATCCTCTGCAAAAACTCATTAATGGGCAATTAATTATGCTTCATAATTTGCACCTACACTTAACTATGTGCAGAACAGTAGCAGCTCAAACATTGGTACAAAATCAAAATAAAATGAAACTACACCAAAGACAATAGTTGTATCAAACAGAGCTTGAATGTACTGATGTCAGCTGCCTATTTATTAGGATAATGAAATTTATCCCATGGAAAGCCTAGAAGAAGCTCAGTTATGAACTCTCCCCTGTAACTGTTTCATTTTGAGGATGAATTTTGGTGCTTCTATTTTTGTACATGTTCTGGTTTTAGTCATAATCAAAGATGGTTAATGACAGACAGGTATATGCACTAACATCCTTGTGCTCTGAGCATAACTGTTTTAATAGGAACAGATATCAGGATGTTGAGTACTGAACAAACTACAAACTGACAAGTTAGAAATGGTCCCATTCTAGAATTAAAAGTTTGTTTACCTTTAAAAAATTGGGTTTGTTTTTTTTTTTTTCTTTTTTGGCATCAGGTGGAAAAAAAGGCAGAAACCTGAACGTCAAAGAGAAACTCAGAAGGTAAAAGAACCCATGTGAACTGAAACCAGAAACAGCTCACACAAACCTTTGAGAAAAAAAAAAACCCTGCCTTTGCTTAGCTATATACCAACTCACCAACTCATCATCAGTTTTTCTTGTTTCCTATTTATATTTTTGGAGCTTCAGGAAGCCCAAATTCTTGCAGTTTGTTGGATACGTGGAAGTCAGATTACAAAGGAGAGAGAGAAAGGGTGAGAGGAATATCGAGGAGAGATAGAAAGGCTGCAGTGATGCAGCATGTGAAGTGGGACAAATCATGTATTACGATGTTGTAAACAGGAGGAGGCTGAGAGTAGCTGCATGACCCGAGGGCATACAGGATGTCTGTTAGGGTTGGAAAACAAACACAGGTCTCCTGTGTCACCCTGCTGAAAGTGGCTTTTGAACCCAGGTACTAAAGAGAAAAGGTGCGGATGTTAGAACAGTAGGCCACAGAGAAACACGTGGTATAACTGGCTCACCAAGGAAATGATGCAGTTTTGATGTGAATCCATGATTTTTGAGGAGAAAGGCTTTGGTGAACAGCCTCTAGTCCTGAGTAGCTAAATGAATCATGCTGAAGGTACAGAACGGGCATCCTGGTAGTGGGAAGGGGTGGGAAGGGTGTACTTACTAGCAGCAACATGCAAGCCAGGCATGCACAGCTGGATGACAAGAACTTTATGTCCTTTAAACCTTGAATTAAGACTGAAGGCTTCATCTTTTGTGTCTTCTTTCTTGAAACAGGAAAGTGCAAATGTCTTACCATAATTTATCATGACCAGTTTATGGGAACTAGAAAAAATACCCAGTAGTCCCTGTCTTTGGGTGATTTGTGTTGCTGAAGCAATGTATTTGTGAGGAGCCAGCTGTGCCCATTGGTGCCCAGCCCTATAGGCTTTGCCCCCAGGAAATAACAAATCTGTGCTGAATGAAGTGCCATGATCACACTAGCAGGATGTACTCCAGGAACCTTTGCAGATGTTGAGCCTCCTGAAGTGCTAGGTGGATGAGTTAAAGGGACAGAGGAGCCAAATAGCTTACCTTGCCATGTTCTACCATCATCTCTGGAACCAAAGTATACCAGTTTGGTGTATTGACTGAGTCTTTTCAAGTGCAAGGGGCAGCAAGGGCTTTCATCTCTGATATGTTACACAGCAGGAGGTGCACATTTTGAACACTTTGCAAGGTTGTGAGCTGACATAGCTCAGGGGAAACCTAACCTTGTAGTGCCAGTGATTCTTCTTAACAAATATGAATAATTCTGAAAACTAATTCACTGAATAAAGAAATCCAAGAAGATAGGCTAGATAATTTTTGGACATGAGAGAGAGTTCCTGATGGCTCCCTCAGGTAATAATGAAGGAACTGAGATGATCAAAGGCTGTGCTGTCTTCTAGAGCCAGAGCCAGTTACATCAACCTGCTAGAAAAACACAAAGTAGGTAATCAGAGATCCTTGAAGAAAAGGTTCATTTTTACAGCATTCAACTACAGATTTATTTGTAAGAAAAACATTTAAAATTGAAAGAGGGAAAAGATTCTTCTTTTCGTTATTTATTAATTAATCATTATTTTACTAATTCCTGCCGTCTTGACCTGTAACTGATTGATCATTCAGTTTGAATGTCCCCGTGCACCTGTGTTGGTTCTATGGAAGAGGGCAGCAAAAGGCACCTTACAAGCAGGTAGCGACTGTCATCCTAACACGTTTGTTAAAGCTGCAAGTGAGATCACCATCTCATGGAAACCAAAGGGTGCGTTGTAAGGGACTTCCATAAAGAGTGCTTTTCACTACATAGGCATTTCCATTCTTAAACTTGAGTGACAACACTAAAGTTTTAGGTTTTCACTAGCAGCAGAGGGTTGCCATGGATGAATATCTGTGTCTTGGACATATTCACCCTTACCTTTATGCAGCTGCACATGTCTACCTGCCATCTCCACCACTTCTGAGAGTATACCCTTGCTGACTGGCTTGCATCCTGGACAGTCATTGCAGGGAGAGCCTGACCCAGTAATGGTAGTAAAAAGGTTTCATGCTACTTTTCTGCCTGTTGTGGCTGGACTGCAGAACACATCTGTTCAGCTACTGAGGGCTGCCTCTAGGCTTCTCCAAAGGCAAAAGTCTTGAGGAGCTACTGAGGCGCCAGCCAGCTTTTCCTCCCGGTAGTGTTCAACCAAGAAAGCCAACACACACCTCTTTATGGTGACCTTGCATGATTTCCTTGCGGGGTAGGTTCTTCCTTAGCCCTTGTTGATTAATGTTGGCATCTAGCTGCTCTGCGCAGGCACCACACAGAAGCCAGACTATGCAATTATACTCATGAGAACGCTGCTTCTTCCAACACAGAATCTCCATCACCAAAGTTGTCGTGGTTTAAGCCCAGCCGGCAACTTGGAACCACGCAGCCGCTCGCTCACTCCCCCCCTTTTCCTTCCTCCCCCCGCTCCCGGAGGGATGGGGAGGAGAATCGAAGGAATGTAACTCCCACGAGTTGAGATAACAGCTCTCCAGTAACTAAGGTATAATACAAACCACTACTGCTACCAATAATAATGATAAGAGGAATAACAAGGGAAAAGGACACAACCGCTCACCACCCACCAACCGATACCCAGCCCGACCCGAGCAGCGATCTGGCCTTCCGGGTAACTCCCCCCAGTTTCTATACTGGGCATGACGTGCTGTGGTATGGAATAGCCCTTTGGCCAGTTTGGGTCAGGTGTCCTGCCTCTGCTTCCTCCTGGCTTCCCCTCCTCTCTGGCAAAGCATGAGACTGAGAAAGTCCTTGGTCAGAGTAAACATTACTTAGCAACAACTAAAAACATCGGTGTTATCAGCATTGTTCCCAGACTGAAAGTCAAAAACACAGCACTGCACCAGCTACTAAGAAGGAGAAAAAATGACTGCTGTAGCTGAACCCAGGACAAAAGTACAAAGAAAGAAAGAAATAAATACTCTGAACTTTGGTGCCTTGAAGGGACAAGGGGAAAGAAATGGTTATTCTAGGATTCATTCTCATTCTTTCTTAAAGGTCTTCTCCAGTAAACTCAAACTGTGCAGCTGATGAAGTGATTTTCTGTGCTGCAAGCATTAAAGGTACTGGCTAATTTAGCTATCATGATAAATACCTGCTAGGAGCCTATTCCTATGAAAGAGCAAAGAGAAAAGGAAACCTTTTTGGAAAATAGATAAAATTAGTTATATTTTTATTTTGTATAGAAAGTATTTTGAGACAAAATAACCTCAGATAATGCAGTACAATGTGGTCTAGTGTGTTATTTTGGGGAAGGGCATGAGATTCAACTTCTATGATATGGACAAGTGGCAATACTATGTCCTCATAAATCTGTCCAGTTGCTGGCACTTGGCTGCAGTGATTAGTGGGGCTGTTGTAAAAGACAGTATGATCTTACTGAGGAAACCGTATTAAAATACACCGAACTACTTGATGTGTCCCAGGCTACCTATCACCCAGAAGGGCCGTACGGGTAAGAACTTACCAGACATTAAAGACCATTTCACTCAGCAGCAACTCCTTAGTGCAAGGGGTAACAGCAGGGTTGTAAGCCCATTGCCCAGCTGCCCCATTGGAGGTGTGGGGGGCTCAGAGTGGTTATACAGCAGAGGAGAGGAGGGCTGATCAAGCTTCTTCTAATTGGATATGGCCAAGAGCCATATTGGTGTGACCCCACATTTCAAGGACTTCCGTTTACCTCTAAGGGTTTATTACGGGGTATTTGGTCACAGCTCTGCCTAAAGAATTGCTGCATAGATTCAGGAATTGCAATAGCAGAAAAAACAGGCAGGTGCAAACTCACACAGGAGAGGAATCAGTTGGGGAAATCATTTTAGCCATTTGTTGTGTCTCTCTTACATGTATGAAGTCAACGCAAATGAAGCATAGGCAGGTGGGATACTCCCTGGGGCAAAAGGAGAGCGTGCCTTTGTTCCTCATGAAAATTCTATCCCAGGCTGCTATCTAAGTAGAAAAGAAGCCCAGGTTTGGCCTTTTTTATCCTAGGTGGCAATGTCACTCATCCTGGGGATGCTAAGTCCCATTTACACCAGCCACTCAGAGACCTCAAGCTTCTTGCCGGTCTCCAACAGCAGTGCGAGGCAGCTGGGCATGAGGCTTTGCATCACCTTCCTCCCCAGCTCCCTCTTTCACCACACTAGAACTATATATAGATCTGTGCAAGAGTTGTTATTATAAATCACCACTCTGAAAATGGGTGCATATAAAAAGAGAAGTTAACTCTTCAGCGGAGCTGCCGATTCACAAGTTTTTGCCTCGAGCACATTTTTACAGCCCCTGCGAAAACACAGGCATTAATGGAAAGTCTGACACAGCATTAACTCCCGTTGCACTGGGAGTGGTTGCTGAGTTAAAATGGTCACTGAGTTTTTTCTTCATCTTCCACACAAAGCCTCGTGTCTGAAAAACCGCACATGACATTCGCATTGCAGGCTACTCTGCTCCCTTTTCCTTGACAAATTACTGCTTTAACTAACAGCACTCCAGTGTCAGGTCCCATGCTTTTAGCAGCAGAGCTACCCACAAGCCCTTTTTGTGGTTCCCTTGTCTAGATCAATTTAAACCCAATGTGACTCTGGCTAAGGGAGGCGTTTTCCAATTGCCTACCACAAAGTGATAAGGGTCTGCTGCAGCAGCTAGCTTGCATGCTTCCCCAAATGAGCCCTTCACATTTAGGAAGGTCGGCAGTGTCATTTCTCTAATTTTCTAACCACAAAAATGTATATTTAGAAAAGAGCAAGGAAACTTCCTCTACCCTAAGCAATATTGCATAATGATGGAGGAGGAGGATTAGTGCACAGGTTTTTCTTTGAGCAGAATTTTGAGAGATTGGGAGCTGGGAAGCCTGAATAATGACAATTCAAATATGCAAAGCCAGGGCTTTCTGTGTGTTTCAGATCCTTTTGTGTTTCAGGTTGGTGTTTGTTATGGTAGGTGCAAGCTCTTCTCCTGTTGCCAGTGTCTTAGCCTGTGTGTTTTCTCTGGTGCAGCCCTCCTGAAGACCTGTGGCCCCTCAAGGATGCTTCTATCCAGGGCCTTAGCATTTGCCAGCACAGCCTCCTTTGTGCCCGAGCCTCTCCTGCACTTGTCTGACCACTCCTTCCCTCCTACCCTCCCCATCTCCTGCCCCTTGCTAGGTTTTAAAGAGAATTAGGTGTTGCTGTTATTACAGTTGCACTCCTGGGCTCAGAAGTCTGAAGTATTTAGACACAAATGCCAAGAATAATAACAAATGGTCCTAAGCGCCCTTGGGCTGAAGCTGCAGCTCAGCAACAAGTTTCCAGACCCCATGTGATAGGAGGTAGAGAAGCCGAAGAGCAGATCCCTGATGCAGGATTTGTGCATCACTGTTCTTCTAAGGGTCAAGGCTGTGGGATATAAAAGAACCACATGGCCAGTTTCAGAGCATGTGAAGCTAGTGTCAGGTCACCTGGGTTTCTCGTGGGGATTCGTGTTGCCGTGGAAGAGACTGCGGCTCCCCAGAGATGCTGGGGAGCCCACTGCATTATTTCAAATACAGAATCTCTTTGAGCCCTCTTCAACACAGTGAGACAGGTCATTTTGGCCACTTTGTAGTGTTTTCTGGCAAGTCCCTCCTCAGGGACCTCTCTTTCCTCTGAAAGTGCCTATGAAGCCAGTCACACTGGAGGTGGAGACTGTATCTGATGGTAGCTACCTAGCAGTTAGGTGTTGAACTGTACAATTAAACTCAGCAATCTGTCCCTCTGGGCCTGTGATGCCTGTTGGAAAACACGGCTGAAGGTCCTTGAAATCTGTGATTTCAGCACACACACACGGGGCCAATGAGGTTCACCCATGTCTCTCTGGATGGTGTTTCTCAAACTTGACTCTTCAAAGTCCATCTCTAGCAAAAGGAAAACTTTTATCATCGTGGTCATCCAAATCTGAGAAAATTTTGCTAGGTGAAAGGTTGTAGTGATGAAGAGCTACAAATATTCATACGTGGTTGTACTGAATACACGAGGGCTGGGAATTTAGAAGAAATACGCGGTGATTAGGCCTGGCTGGGAATTAAACCATCTTTCTGTCAAAAAAAATTAAAAAGGTTTGCAAGTTATCTATTTTGCCTGGCCCTGGTCAGGGTATGAAGCAATCACTGGAGCAAAGCAGACACGGACAGGTCTGTTCATTAAACTTTTAGGAAAGGATGTTACCACTGCCTTGCACAATAGTTGCTAAAAAAGTTAGTTTGAGAATGACTAATTGTGGCAGTGGGAGTGTGATACATGACAGCAGAGCCTTGGATTGGGAACCTTGTTCCCAGCCTTTCTGATGGAAGTTTGCATTTAAATCGTGGTATTGGCATCTCGTTTTCAAATGAGATTTTGGAAAAATGCTGTGAAACTTCTATTTGGAAGCCTAACTTTCCCACAGTAGCTCAGCAGGGTTTGTCCCTGTTCACAGCCTAATGGATCAAAAGTTCTATTTCTGCATAGTCTATTAGTTGCATACTCAATAAAATAGGATGCACGAATGGCTTAACTTTTTTTTTCTTTTTTTCCCCCACTAAATGCAATTTTTCCCCTCAGAGATTACTGAAAATTACTTTTTCAACTCAGTACGAAGGCTTATCAGTCCAGTGGTGTTCAGATCCCATATTAACTGCCTCACATTACTGTGAACAAGAACTGCTGTAGAAACCAATGGACTAAGAATGTAAAGTACATACTGCTGATGTATGTCCCTTCAGTAACCCTTTCCCTTCATAGGTACCCGATAGACTCCTCTTTCACCAACAATTCTATCTTATTTTAAAAAACATTATATTACAGAATTTAAGCTTTCCTAATGCTTTGGGGCTGCACCAGTCATAGTGTTTGTGACTGATGAGCACAGAGAGCAAACACTCCCCACTAAGGAAACATGTAGAAAGATTGCTTTCACAGCATGCTCAGGGCATATTAAAAAAATTATGTTTCAGCACAAAAGGAAAAGAATTTAGCCTGTGCCTGTCAGATTGCTTTAAATATTTTATTTTGCCTGTCTTCAGAATCAGTGAATCCCAGAAGAAGCTATCCCTTGGGGCCCAGCCCTTCAAGGATATGGCATTCTTCACTCCCATTGATTTTAGTGGACCTTGAAGGCACTTAATACTTTGTAGGCTCAGTCCCATGCTGTAGAAAGGTTACTCTGTGTGTACTCACCTATTGCAGCAGCCAGGAGATCTAATACCCTTTGGTTTAGCTGACAAAGGGAATATAGGCAAGCTCAAAATAAAAACAAGAAAAAGGTTTTTAATAAAGCAGTCTTCCATGGGTTAAGCTACCAAGGGATGGGCTCTACCATCCTATAAAGACTGTACAAGGACTCTACTTTCAATTCCAGAAAAATACTATAGTTCATGAAGACATCATGGGTTGCATGCAGGAACTGCAAAGCCGCAGTCTCCTGTCTGTGGTACTGGAATGGATATGGAGATGAGATGGTTCATGGAAGATCCTTTTGCCCTTAAGAGATCTAGAGTATCTGAACTGAAATAAACGCCAAACCCAGACGTGTCAAAAGAACATCAGCTTTGAAAACTGAAGGGCTTAAATGCCTCAGTTTTGCTTTCTTACAGGACTGTACATTGTCTTGTGTGTGTGTCTCTGTTTTCACCATCACCAGTCATAGGTTCCTTATGTGGGGCATATGTAGTCACTCAGTATTTCTTTTTACCACTATCACTCAACATGCAGTCTCAGACCTTACACAGAAATGCTTCAAATACTGCAGTGCTTTCTGTACAATGATGTGCTTCCTCCTCGGTGTTGCTGCCAGTCCTTCTCCCCATCATGCAAGGGCTCCACAGGAGCTAATGAATGCATTTTGTGCGCTTGTGAGAGGAGGAAACATCAGCCCTGTTGTAGAGATGGAGAAATAAGGCACACAGCAGTGAAGGTCAAAAGTTTCCACTTACTTTTGGTGCCCAGTTTGAGACACCTAAGCATGGTTTCTCAGAGCTTGGTTTTGTCTCATGCAAGTGGCAAAGGTCAGTGTGTCTCTGATAGGCTCCTGCCACCCTGTCCCCAGGGACAGGGAGCTGGGCTTGGCTTCTTAGAACATCCATAAGGCAATTGTCTCATGAGAATGACCACACACTGCAGGAAAATAGCAGAAAAATGCCACAGTACCACTAAAATAGCCCTGCTCTAGTGACCTGGTATAGAGTGTATGGCGGCACATGATGGGTTCTGCCTTCATGCTGCTTCACATGAGTTATAGGCACTCTGGCAGCTTTCACACACTGGGAGTTCTTCTCTCTGGTGTGATCTGAGGGAGAGAAAACCAAGTTTCCAGGGAGATGGATATATTTTTGAGTAAAAACACTTTTTATTATAACCCAATCCCTTTGGGTGCCCTGCCCTTTGTTCATCATAGTATTTAGGCTGGAGAAGAGCCTATTGCTCTTGTACTTTAATTATCACTATAAATCTTTTAATATTAATTTCTTATTATAGCTCTATGTTTAACATGTGATATTGTAAATACACTTTCAGATTAGCTTGCTGAATGGAAAAAAAAAGGTCTGTTTTTAAAAAGTTCCTCGAGACATGTTTCCCTAAAGGACTGTGTGACATGTGGTTTTGGGGGGGTTACTCCAGTTCAGTTCGCTTCCTAACGCGTACTAGGATTTTTTTAACCTTTCACAGAACGTGCTAACATAAACCCATGTCTTCTCCCCCCACTTGTACTGGTGCTGACCATTTACTTATTTGAAAAAGAAGTCACTAGACAATGCTACCAGGTTGAAAGGCGTGTTTAAACCCTATTTTCCCAAAGACAAATGATTACGCAGAGGTAAGAGGAGGGATAGACTGAGTCCTCTCTTTAAACCACATAGAGTCAACCTTTACCTGTCAGTCAGTTCCTAACTAATGACCTATAAGTTGGTGGTCTCAGCCAACTGCTTGCGGTTTGCCATTTGCAGTGAGGGTATGGGTACTTTTGAAGTGTGAGCAAATTACAGAGTACTGGTTTGTCATCATGATGGGCAGTGTCATCGATAGGCAGAAGGTAGGACAAATATCAGACACTTAGAAATACCCAAAGGTACTCCAGTGACAACACTAGGAAGAGGACTTGGTGTTCCAGAGAGCTTTCCTTTTGTGTGGCTGCCTCCAAGCTCAGACGAAAACCATGAGCTGCCAGATCATCTGCTGGAACAACAAAATTACTGGGAGAGGAACTGAAAGCAAACCAAAGCAAAGCCCAAAAACGAACCATTATTCTGATCCACTTTTGCAGTTCTCATGGTCTTTAGTTTGCCTGCAACAAAAGCACACATATATCAGTTTGATAATGTTAGTTGCAGCCTGGACAAAAATACAAATAAGCCACACAGAGCGAGACATTGTGTATGCAAAATGAATCTGTGTGCAGAAGCAACAGAATCAAAGACATGCTGCTGACTGACAATAGTTTGCCCTGAAATAAAAAGTAGGTCTGTCTGTGGGCACCAAGGAACATACTTATTACCTTCCTTCCATCCTGCAGAGCTTTTTAGTAGAGCGAATACTGATCTCACTCAGGCAATTTACATGAGCGGAAGTGTGACAAACGGGGACAGTCCCTACCTTGAAGTAACAGGCCACAGAAGGGAAGTTTAGCAAAAATAGGAACCATTAATAGTCATTCCATCTCACTCCGTGAAGTTCACTGAGGTTTAATTAAAGCACTGATATGTTTTTGACTGACCTTATTTTCATACCTGATAATCAGTAAACTCATTATCATTTTTTTAAGCTTGGTTTTGAATCTAGCTAATTAGGACTCTGTGGGTCAGCATCTAAGTTAAATAAAGACAAGGAGGAAAAGTCCAAGATCTGCATATTTTAGACACTCCCTGCAAAGACGAGTGGTCATCAAGTAACTACGCCAGCAGAAGGCTGAGCTGGCACTGATGGGTGATGTTCTGAACACCAGCTGCGCAATGGGGACGGGACCTAGCTGAACCTCCATCTTTGTCAATCAGGGCATCAAAAATAGCTCAAACATCAGCTTTCTACGGCTGAACCCTTCAAACTCCTGAGGTGTACCAAGCAGGTCTCGAGAAGAGCAGGGCACAGATTTCATATAGCTCCTCACTGCACCTGCAGTTAGCATGTGGGGAATGAATGAAAGGACAAGAGGAGTACCGGTTTGCAGCACTGGCATTTCCAGCAGGGAAACACAACCTTCTCTGTGTTCAGTGGAGTGTTCAGCTGCTACTGGGACAGGCCCCTGCCCATCTCTTTCTCCAGCAGTCAGAATCACCAATGGTTTAAATGCTGGGGAAGAAACGAATAATTATAATACTTAGCACCTGGCTTGCACTTTGTGCATTGACAGCACTGCACAGCCATCAGCTAATGAACTGAACGAGGTGTTCAATTACACAATGATTGTTAACGCTCAGTTAAAACCTACAAAACTGAGCACCAAATGGTAGAGCTGCAATTTCAGCTGGCGGCTTGTAGGCACTTCCTTCGTAATCGTGGATGGTGCTTAGCAATACTTAAAACAAACTATTTCTCCTCTTCCTCCAGCTTTTCCTGATGTTTGTGTGTAATGGCCTGTTCTTAAATGAGCCTCTCCCTTTCTGGGAGCTTGTAAATCTTATGTTGTAAGACTGGGTATATGTGAGGTATGCTAGGCAGGCTGTTGTTTTTCTTAGGAGAAGGCTGTGTTGCAAGGCTTTGCCAAACCCATGATACACACACAGACACACAAAAAAGTCCAGCCTGTAAAGTGACTAAAACATTCTGCAAACTCTTTATATCTAACATAATTGAAACCTGACCAAGTCTTAAGTTTCTTTATAATTCAGAATTTGACAAAACCTTCAGCACCTCTTTGATGCATGCAGACATGCAGACACATGGTTATAATAGCCACATGATCAGCTGCAAAACTAACGGCTGAAGCATGTGATAAATTGCATTTATTCTTCACCTTTAGCTGCTTCACCCATATGTTGGCCATCTCCTTTGCCCTGCACTCAGTGATCCATTGCCATGGGTCTAACTTTCCCGTGCTGCTTCTACCCACAAGAGCTGCTTTGTGCCTTTCAACAGACAGCCATAAATCTGCTTCTTCCTTTTCATCCTGGCAACATGACAGGAGCCCTCCATCCCCGAAGGCAGAAAATTCCCATTGCTGAAGAGTCCTTCCCCACCGATTCCCTCTGTGTTGCAACTGCTCGCAGCACCAAGCTTTTATCTCATTGTATGCGCGGGGCGGGCAGGGCTGTCCCCGTGGTGATGGCTTTAGCAAGCACATGGGAGTCCAAGGACTTCCTCATCAAGAGGGATTTGGCAGCTCCCATGGCTGCCTAAATCTTCTCCACATTGTCCCAGGGTGGAGGCACAGGCTGTGCATATGATTCACCATGAGTGTGCGGAGACAAATTAACTAATGTGCTTACTCCAGATACTGCTGTTTAAAGAAACTCACACTTCTGTGTCTGCAAACATCATTTTATCCTCAATTTTATGACCTTAGATGATAAAACTGTTTGGAAGTGTAGCTTGCTGTTATTTCCTTCCGTTAATCCACTTTGCACCGAACTGACAACGTTTTCCCCTCTTTTTTGCTCTTGTTGCAGAGCACCCAGAGTACAAGGTCACTGGGGGGGGGATGCATACTGTTTTCTATTTATGTGAAGAGGCTTTCTGATGCCTTAAGAAGCAAAATAAGGTGGCTGATGTTATGAAGGTTAACAGGGGGCTTCCTATCTGGGTGAACAAGAGCTCACAAGAGGAGACTTGGTGCCTCCAGCCATCACAGCAGTGTTTTGCTGCTGCCAGCAGTATGGGGACTGTTACCTGTCTTGTATTAAATGACCTTTATTCAGATCAGCCATTGCATTGCACCATGCACATGTCTGGTCTTTCTTTCTGGACACGGTGTGGAATTTGTTAGATGTTGCTTCAGCAGTTATCCTTAAGGGGTTGAACAAATTTTACAGTCACGGAGAGGGAAAGCAGTAGGAGCTGCCAGGTTAAAGAAAGAAAATAATTCTTCCTTAATTTGAACTACCAAACTTGATGGCAGATGTAACAAAGTACAAGTACCCTCTGCCTTGCAGAGAGGCATTAGCAATGTTTATGTATCCCCAATTTTGCAGACCCTGAAGACTCACAGTGCTGCAGTCTGACTTAGATATCTGCATGCATCAGAGCACTGCAAGACTTCAAAATATTCTGCTGTAGCGATGTATTTATGGCATTTGGAAGAAGGGAAAGGGACACAAAATTCCAGGGGTCTAATCCTGTCCCTGCTAGTGAATTACAGTGTGACTTTGGGCAACGCATTTCCCTTGCTTTTCTATTTGTGTTCAGCCTGTGTGACTGCAAAACGAGTGCCACAGGACTTACCTGTCTTCCGGATGAGCTGGCAGGGATGATGAATTCATCCCCAGGCTTTGCGGCTGCCTGGCAGTCCCTGGTCCCCTTCGTGCTGCCCTTGGAGCAAACCCCTGGAGCCCCAGCCCAGCACACAGTCAGTACTGTCCCCTGACACTGCAGCCCTTGTGTCCGGCTCCCTCCAGCCCCAGGCATTCACAGGGCTTCCCTTGCTCCCCAAGGTTAAGTTTCCTTCCCACAACAGTAGCACAACTTTCCATGCTCACCTTGCACCAGGCTTCCCACACCAAGTCAAAACGGACAACGATCCCACTCACTTATTGATCATAAAAAGCTGCAAGGTGCATAGCACTTTGCCCTACTGCTATGTGTACGTGGCACAGATAGAAATATAACCCTGGAAAATCATTCATTAATTAGTTGAAATCGTATTAATATAATAATGGAAGTGATTATTTTTTTTTTCCTCCTTTTGGCTGAGGGAATAAACAAGAATACTTACAAGTGTCTTTTACAGAACAAAGCAATGGAAGCAGCAGAGGAGACGGTGCTTTTAATGAAATGTGTATACTTCTAAAATGCGCTACGGATGCATATGCCAGCTAATAAACAAAGGGCTGAAAATCTGTCTGATCAGCAAGTTTATGACTAGCTACTAATTAGGTGTATCTCATTTAGGAAAACCCACTTGCCTGCCTGAGTTTTGTTTGGGGGGAACAGGATGGGGACAAGGAGGAGGCAGCTGTGCCGGAGGAGCAGCAAGAGTGATGAGACAAAGCAAGTTTGAAGCAAATTTCTCTCATCCTCTCTACCAGACTTGAAGGCCAGACCCATTAGCATCTATTCCATTAAACTCTGTTTTTTAACCTTTCCCTTATCCATCCTGGAGTTATCTCAATATCTGCCAGTGCAGCACAGGGAGAAATCTCCATCAGAGAGGGGTTGTGTGGCCAGGGACTGGCTGGGCTCCTAACTGTAAACTGTGGGGCTGAGATCCAACCTTCTCCATAGGTCAAGGCACCAACACATGTTTTACACACAGCTGGAGCAGCTGTAAGGAAAGCAGCCCTACTTTTGGTAGTTGTGAATAAAAAGAGAGCAGTGCAGATTCCAACTGAGGCATAAAGCTAGTCCTTAAAAAAAAAGAAAAGAGTGATCTTTGTAAATGAAACTTTCTTGGCTTGATCATTAAAATAAATGGAAGCAAAGAGATTAATAATGAAGTAACCCAAGCAAATCAGACAACGTAGCCTGTCTCACGTCCATTTCAATCTGAAGTTCATTTTGGCTCATGCGTCTGTGTCTGAGTGAGTTTTCCTGGTTGATGGATGATAGCTCACATCCACATATTATTATTTTCTTCCTCTTTTTACACTCAAAGAGTTTTAGAAGGCATAGTTTTGGAAATACCCATTGTCTGAGCCCCAAAATATATAGATAGTTTCTAAATTGATTTCTGTAGAGAGATGCTATTTCCATTTCATTTCACTTGAGAAGTTACCTGTTCAGTTATCTTGGTGGCTGTGACAAACAACAGTAAAATACCATGGCAAAATAAAAAAACAAAAGAGCTGATGACAATTTTATACCTAGACAAACAGATAAAAATAAAGGCATGTACTTTCTTTTACATACCAAATTCTGCATGAGACATCAGATTCTCAGACCATGCTGAACACTGCAGCAGTAACCTGGAGAAGCATCTTCCCAGTGTGCTTAGCACATAACCCCCATCAGAGTGTCCCCTCACATGCCCATGGTTAAGAACATGCTGAAGTGCTTTGCTGTGCGGGGTCAGCACGTTTTGCAGTCCTGCAGCCTATCCCTGTGATATTTGGAACCCCTGAAGGCCTGTCAAGTTGATATGAGATTCCCACATGCCAGTTCTCTGCTCCAAGGTCTCTGATGCCAACAGGCTGCACAGCACAGCTTTGGGTCTGGAGACACTGCACCCAGCTTGCAGGCTTCCTGCTACAGCAGGGAGAGTGGCAGAGCCCCAGAGGTGGCCCTGATAAAGACATAAGTGTGAATAAATTAAATAAATAAGCTCTCATTAAGTGCTACATGGTCTGTATGGCCGAATGGGGACAGTGACTGCTGGGAGCTGGTACATGATGCTTTTGCAGTGAGAGCAGTGTTACCCAGTCTGGCTCCTGCTGTTGGGAATAGAGGAGTGGCTGGCAGTGCCTCCACCTGGAGGATGGGGGCCAGGTCCAGATGCCACGCTTGGGTGTCTTCCAGCCCCACTGCAAAAGACATCTGGTTTGGAGAGGGCTGCAGATTGCTTCCCCGCTCAGCAAAGGGGCAGGAAGGACTTGACTGAATTCCTGCCGAAAGGATTACACTAATGCAGCTGGGATCGCATGGCATTATTAATGGTGCGGTAGGGTTTGTAGAGCTTTGTGCAGGAGTCTTTTATTTATTATTTAATTCTAAATAAACAAAATAAATAAATCATATCACTTATACGCTAGACTGGTAGGTGCAATGGAAAAGCAAAGATGGATGGATAATGTCACATTTTAGCCTAATAGCTGTACAGTTTCATACTGTTTACACTGTTTGATGTTTAGCTGCACCTGTATCAGAATATTAAAAACATTTTTAAAAAATCAGTAATTAAACCTGGATTTCATTATTATCCAGAGCATACAAATTCACAGGCTGGTTGTATTAAACATGATACAAATATCATACCGTATGTAATTGTACTCACACTAATTGCACATTCTGGCATATTATGGGGTAATGATGCTTGAAGTTACCAAACAGTTCAAAGATCAAAGGCCAGGCAGTCAAAGATTTTAAAATAAAGATCCTGATTTGTGAATTTATGATGATGTGCTAAATCTGACCTCTTCCCCTCATATAAATAACTATATATAATTATATAATTGTATCCTAATTAGCCTGTAGTCCCACAGCAATTACAGAGTTATTCCATGGGTGTATGAGCCCTGATAAGGATAGCAATACCTTGCATGTCCCCCTGCCTTCTGCTCTGCATCTCTAACTTTCTATCATTAGTTGCACGCATGAAAATATCCTTTGCCACGGATTTTGCCAAGGCTAGGCTTTTATCTCTGGTTGTTGGTTCTGTTTAATTGGTAGTTTGCAGAAACAGAAACTCAGGAATATTATTAATTCATCTTCAAAGAGCTGGAAGCCAGGAGAGTCTGGTAGGGCACCCAGGAAGCCTTGCAGAAGACTGAAATTGGAAGGCAGTGTTTTTATCACCTGCCTCATTCAGGAAAAGAGAGAGAGAGCAAGAAAGAGCAAGGCAGCCTGACCAGGAGCCAAAAGGAGATGATTATGTGGTTATCCAGAGGGATTCTTTCTATTACTTGAAAAATCAGACTACAGATTTAGAGAGACAGGTTGATGTGCTCAGGAAGGTCAATGAATATGAGAAGTTCATTGGTGGCATATGCTTGGGTTTAGGCGTAAGTGGCAGCTTCAGAGGTGATGACAGCAGAAAGGAGGGAAAAAGCCGATGGCCAGTGGCAAGCCCTGGCATCTGCACTCGCAGACTGCTTTTCCTAGTGAGAAGAGGCAGCACCAGGGCCTTGAAGTAGCAAAGTTTGGATGAGATTTCAGCCACAGATGTCAAGGAGTGAAATTTCAAGAAAAGCACAGGAAACAAGCACGCCTGAGAGAAGCTCTGGTGAAGCTTGAGATGTGCTGGGAGTGGGAAATGGTGAGGAAGGGGCTCAACGGTGCCCTCAGAAACATCTTCAAAATGCAAACAAAACCCTCACAGCCTTTTGGGGGCAAGAGGTTTTTTCAAGTGTAAATGTTTGCTCACATGGTTCTTTTATTAAACTGTCTTGGAAACCCTTGTCATGAATAGTTTTAAGATGCTCTCCTGTTCTTTGCAACTCTTTCATTTACCTTGGTCTGCAATCACTTCAACACACTCATCCAGCCCATCATCACATCAGACAACAAAGGCAGTTGGTCCCGTTCTTCAGCAGAAAAGACTGTTCATCTGTCATGCATTGATAGAGTGTGCTGCTGAACATAGAAGGGCTAGAAATGTTTTTGTTGGCACAGAGGAAGAGGCTTGGAGAGAAAGTGAGTTAGCAACAATAAAGATAGCCAGGAACTCTGGAACACCAACCTCCGCATGCATCCAGGGTCATCAGGGAAAGTATATCAAATATGTTAACATAGATAGGGAGCCAAGAACTAATTTTAAGGAGGCATGGAAGATATTCTTGCTAGTTCAGAGGTCATTTTAAAGCAACTGAGGCAGTTTCTAACACTATGGAGGTTTTTGCTTGTTTCACCTACTGTCTTTCGCAAAGGCATTCAGATTTCCAGCATCTGAAAACTTGTTTTCCTAATGGTTACTGGAGTGTCTGTCTGTATCTTATATCTTAACAAGCCATGACTGTGTGTGATGATATAAGTAAGGCACACACTCCAGGGCAGTTTGCAAATAAATTTTGTGATGGCCACCAATGTGATTCCAGAAAGTTAACTGTGGTTGCAGATTTAACTACAAATGGGTTGGTTTAGGAGTTCTTTAGGAGATCCTTTTTTATGTATTTTATTATCAAGTCCACATGCACCGATGGATTTTTCAAAGCAAATTGGAGCAGATTCAGTACTGAGCATCTGACCTGATCTCTGCTCATTCCGAGTAATGCCTTTATTGCCTTGTTACGATTGTGTTCATCTTCAGGTTCTTCTTGGTTTAAATATGGAGGAGTCTTCAGAAAACTGCAAAAAGAATTATATTTTATATTACTAACCATGAGATACACGTCTAAAGTGTGAAACTGAAAAGTATATGTGATAAAAGAATATAAAATTTTATGCTAAATCTAATGTATAAAATAACTAATCAGACAAGCAGGAATCCAATTAAAATATTACTGTGAAAAAATTGGAGACAAAGGATGAAGAACTGAATTTATTTATTTAGTTAGTTTCTTGTCTGAAGAAAAAAATGCTGCAGTGGATTCAGAGGGCATAATGATGGTGGGGCAGAGGAGAAAGCAGTAAAAGAATTAGCCATGGCTATGTCCAGAATTACAGTCCAAGTGATTCAGCAGTACTCAAGATTCCAGGGGATTCAAAATGCAGACACTGGGCTGGGGGGAACACCAAAAGCATTTTAAAGCAAATAGTTTATTCAAGTGTCTATGCACATATGAATGTGTGTGTGTGAGAGAGAGAGAGATATATATAAACACATATTTGTGCATGTGCATCTATATATACACGGGAGCATGCCTGTGAATGTAGATCTGTACAAAAGATGACATTAACCTCACATTCAGGAGTAATGGCATCCATGTGAACACCTGCTCTGTAATGAGACAGTACTTGAGCATCGTAAATTGCAAAGGGTTCAAAAGCCAGGGGACTGATATAAAAATTAGGAAATTGAGACTAATCAGATTATTCAGATGGAACTATTGTATTTCATTCAAAGTGCAGTAAACATATGGATTAATCAGCCAATGAGACCACTGAGGAAAAGACTGTGGCTCATGCTCTGGAAAAAAAAATATTTAATTTTTTTGTAATTTTTACTTGCACATGGGCATGAAACAAGTACTTATATGAAGGACTGACCAATTTGCTGGTAAAAGTTTGAAGCGTGGTTCAATTGATCATCATTGGTGGGGTTTTCACTCTGTTCTTTACTTTGAAGACAAATTGTGGTAGTTATTTTCTTTGTTTGTTAAAGTCTGCCACTTCAAGTGCTCCATATGCAGTTTACACGGTGAAATAATAAGCTCATGTAAAGACTTATCATAAATCCTAAGCCCTGCTCAGCTCTCCCTATGGCATGCCACACAGTCCAGAGGTGCATGAGTTCTGGGGTAAGCGTGGTCAGTGCCTTCCATGGCCTGTGCAGGGCTTTTAAGTGTGAGTGCCTATTTGTGCAATGGCATTTTTAGCTCAGGTTTTGGGGACTTAAGCTGCTTCAGTACTTCAAAAAAAAGGGCATCCTTCTGGTTTCAGATTCTAGGGTATTTTTGCCAAGCCAGTATAAAGCAGATGCAGCAAGGCAATAGTTCATATAGAGTGCTGGTAGCTCCCAAGAACTTTCAGGAACGAGGTCAGAGAAGTCGTGGTGTAAACAACAGCTATACCCTTCCACCTTGCTCTGGGAAATGTCTCTGTAGGGGTACAGGTAAGATGCTGTACCTCAGACACCCTTGGTCACAGCCTGATGTGCTTGGGATCTTGGTGAAGAGGAATTTGCCCTGGAAGTCACCTGTCATGACCTACAGCGAGGGATGATACACTCAGATGAGGACCTCATCCTACAGGGAAATGGACAGATGGGATTTAGTGCAGAGTTGTGTAAATGAAGGGGACAAATCCAGGATAACTGTGAGCTGGGTAGGATGGTATAGAGGTGCTGGAAAAAAGAGAAAAAAGAGTTGTTCTCTTGTTCATTTGCATGGTGTGGTTATGCACTCACAAGTGTAAAAATGTTGGGGAGGAGACAGCAAACTGGCATTTGCAGGCACTGATGTGCAGTGAAGTGGCTGCAGAACAGGCCCTTTTTCTTTGCCAGCACAACCCCAAAGCCACAAGCACAGAGGCGAAGGCAGAAAATGTGGGTCTCTCAGCATTGCCTGTATTTACACAAAGAAATTTCACTTCACTTAAAGCTTCCTTGGGAATACATAGGAAGAGGTAGTTCTTCAGCAGAGGATGCTGTCTCAGCCTTATATAAATACCTGTAGAATTGCTCAAATAGTTCATTAGTAGCTTATGAGTTTGTGTGCCTGCATTCCTCGCTAGCTCTAATTGCAAGGATGTTGATTCGTTCTGCATCCGACCGGAGCCGGCTAACAGATTCTCTGCTCTATTGCCCCATTAAATGAGGTGTTACTGTATTTGACTCAAGCTGGAAAGGATCCCTTCCCATTTAGTAAAGAGACCAGCTAGGGCTGACCTAGCTGGGGACAGATTTCCTTCCAAATCTCAAGAAGTCCTCCTGAATATGAGATGTTAATTGTGGCAGGAATTAAGGATTAAACAGTCATGGCTTCAGGTTACTATTGGGAACTGAAATCAGGATTACAAAGGAAACTGGGCCATGCCCTCACAATGCTATTACCCCAGTTCTTGGATCTAAAGAACCTTAGAAACTCATCCTTGGTGACCAATAAAAACTAGTCTAAATTGTGCTTACAGAGGCCTGAGGAAAAGAGTCATAATTGTGCAGCCATAGTTTGGACACCTTTCAAAGCAGAAGATAACATCAAGGACAAGAGAGTGAAATTTGGCCCCGATTTGTACCCTCTGCAACCTTAATAAGTGTCAAAGCTCCAGCATTGGCTGTACATCAGGCCACAGACTCATCTCTGCCCCGGAGAGACAGACCCTATGCCGGGGGCCACAGTCACTGCAAAGAGAGCTAATATGGTGCAAAGCATTTCCCCTTGGGCAATGAGAGAGCCAGATGAAGTCTTGTGGAGTTCAGCCTCAAACCTGGGTTAACTGTTAACCTCAATGGCTGCACCTCCTCCAGGCAGGTACAAGGCTGTATTCTGCAACCAAGGGGTGAAATCCAGCTTTAGATCCCCCAATAGCATCTACTGAAGGGATCAGTGTTAGGGTGATGCCCTCATTCAATTTCCTGGGGGTTGATGCTCAGACGGGCTAAATATTGATGATGGTGAGAAACCCCGCCCCTGACCCCGGAATACAAAGCCAGAGAGATGAATGGGAAGGAAAATAAATTCTGTGGTTGAAATTTATGACAGGGTAGCACATACTTAATAACCAATTAAAGCCAAGATTTATTGGGAGCTAAATTACATTTGTATTGTAAATAGAACTAGAATATACTGTTACAGAACAAAAGCAAAGCATCTTAGCATTTAATATTGTAAAAGACAAAGTAATCTAATGGACCCTAAATGTTAATGGGTGTAAAGATTTACACTTTAATTGCATTTTCAAGGCATCTTATTTTACAGTTTTCTTTTTTCTGTGTACATAGAAATCAACAATGCACTGCAACATTATACTTAGTAGTGGCAAGAGCGACTTAAGCAAACCTGTTATTTCTGTTAATATAGGCAAGATCAGTTTATTACTTATAAATCCTCAGAAACATTTTAATTGAAATGAGCAGTGGACTTTCACTGACCTTGGCTGTATGTACGTGAGACCTTCGTAGCAAATTAAGCTGCTGAAAAGTGTATATTTAAGAAGCCAAGAAGGGAGGGAGTGGTAACAAGACAATGTCTATTTGAAAAGCCAACAAATAAACTCTATTAGATTTAGGGATTTGCTTTATGTCAGGGAAAAAAAAATCCTAGCAAAGGATGAAACATGAAATTACCTCTGATAAAATTATCAAATAATAATATCGTATTTGTTACAGTATTATCAGCTATAATCCAACTTTGGGATGCTATCTGAGGTTGGCATTTTAGGACCTGCTTTCATAGCATATAGAAATGCTACAAACTTCCCAGAAACTGATTCCTGTGCTCATAAAATTTCTCTTCCAGTTTGTGTTACCACTTCAAGATTCATAAGCTGAGTTACAGTTATAGATGAATCTAACTCATATTACATTTGAAAAAATAAATGTGCACTAAAAGTAATTAAAGCATGTTGGTTCATGAATAATACACCATTTTACTACTATTTGCAGAGTATAATGAGACAAGCTACTAAATTGACAATGAATGCTCTATTATGTGATTGCCAACTGTTTTATAAGATATTGAACAGATTCATTTATTCTATCATCGTGTGCATTATCAAGCTATTGCTTTTTAATAAATTAATTTCTCCTGTGTCTCCAGAGCCTTACTTTGAAATGTGGCTGAAGGCATAAATGAAATTAATTCTGTGGTCTGAGTTTAACTACCAGCGCTGGGTGACTTACAAATACCACGTCGCAGTTGGCAGCCACCGCACAAGGGGATTTCTATTGCATGGCCACAGCAGCAGCACGCTGGCCCCGGTGGAGGGGCTCGGTTGCAATGGGAAGGGATGCCTTTTAATAGCCAGCTGACAGAAATAGTCGCCCCTGCAGGGCAGGGCTCTCTGACAGCTCTTGTTTATCAGGGGCTCTCCTTGCCAGTCATCCCCCTTCCCCTGCCCTTCACCCCCACCCACTAACACGCCGTAAATTGACCCTTTAATTGTTCAGCAGCCTAAACCTGGTGACACCATTCATTGACTGTAAAGCAGCACTTAATCCCTGGTTGGGTGATAGTGTCATTAGGAAAGTAATGTGATTGCGGGGAAGAATCTCCCATCTCAGCTGCGGCTGTGTTGGAGGAGAGGATTATCCGTGAGCCCTCAGCTGGGGCTGCAACAACATGTAACGTCCATGCAGCCCCGATGCTGCAGAGCTATTTTGCTCCATGGTAAACAACTTCTAATTGCAGCTGTTGACAGGACTCACCGTGTATAACCAACGCTGCTGCAATGTTATTATTTCTGAAGGGAGCCTTTCTCCATATTTTTAACAATAAGTCTGACAGGTGTCATATTAAAAACAGGGCTTAATTCTAATGCAACTATTTCCACCCGCCTTTCCCTTTTCATTTTTGTGCCTCTGTAATGCATGAATTTCTCCTGCTCATAAAGATTAAAGGAACAGCTTTGCTGGAAGGAAAATACTTCTGGTTTGTTTGTAGTCCAGGTACATTCGAGATGGTCTCAGTACCGGCTCCCTTTCTCATCTCTTCTCCAGCCACGCCGGCTCAGTGCTGGGAGGGGAAGAGAGGGAGGGAAAT
>NW_009917039.1:33851-48352 GCF_000696875.1 Nestor notabilis
CCTTCCCTTGGATGAGAGGTAATTCAGGATCCATTGAAGTGAAATTTCAGACTTCTTTTGAACTGTGACCCATGGCCGCCGGCCGGGCGCTCCGTGGACTGCGCAGCCTGTGATGCATTGCTGACTGCTGTCCACCAGAGACTGAGCCCAGGCCAGCAGTTCACTTACAAGTTTACACTGGATTTAAGTCAAAATGCTAAAACGCTGGTGTTCAATCACTGCTAACTGTGTGCTCGGCAGACAGCTCCCAGCAGACTCTGTGCTTGTAAAATCCAATACGCCACATAAAGTAAGGGTTTATGGAGGTGCAAGGGGTTTAGAAGACATTTTTTCTTCCCCCCTTCCCTCCTGCTTGGTTTCTTGTGATGCTGCTTTTCAGGTGCTGGGATGGCTTCAGCTGCATCCTGCACATAGACCAGGCAGCAGCACAAAGCACAGAGGGCTACATACAGAAAGGCAGTACCCATCTCCAAATCCTTTCCCTGTGTCTCCTGCCGTCCCTCTCAGGCTGCATGCAAAAGGCAAAGTCCATTTTAAGGCCATTAGGTACATGTTGATGGGATGATCAGAGTCGGCACTGGTGTGGCTCTCATGCCCTTGCTGCCTCCCTCCTCCTTTTGCGAAGAGCTGACACATTCCATGCCTGCAAGCATCACACACGTTACTCAATCCCCAGTAAGAACATTACAGAGCTGCTCAAACTGCCACTGTTAAAGGCTAATGCCAGCTCAAGGGAAAGGATGCCTGCTTTGCCCAGAGGGATCATGGAAATCCAATGTACAAAGCCCCTAATTTAGACTGTGCTCACATATCCACGGGCACTGCACCAGACCCGCACCAGGTTTCCATATGAACAATGCACACGGTGCAGACTTCAGTCCCAAAGCATTGAGCTTTTATAACAGTTTTTTCAAAAGAGTGAAGATAACCAGCCAAAATAGTCTCACTGGGCATTCGGTGATCTGTTCTGTACCCCCTTCTGGTAGATGATTTTCTGGGACTCCAAAAAATATGTATTATTTCTTCCTTTTTTTTTTGTATAAGCAACTGCCCAGCAAATTGGTAAGAGCCCTTTTTAATTAGATAGTGAAGTTGTATGGGTAATGTTCCATATAAAAGGTCTATAAACCACAGTAGAATTAATAAAATGACTGCTTCTCATTTAATACAGGTCTGCAAAAGGGATCCGTATGTCTTGCTTTGGTCTGTTTGTAGTACTTCTCTCCACCACCCAGCCATGAATTGATTAAAATCACATTCCTCACTTAAAACTGGAGACCAATTGTTAAGAGATACTGGACAGTAATTAAGGTCTGTGCAGAGACACATGAACCCCCATAAAAAAATACCAAAAGGAATCATTGTGCATCGCTTGGATTATATGCAAACACAGCTCATGTTGACAGCTACCTCTGGATGACTCCATCAGTACACACTTTATCTCCAGCTGTCCAAGTAATTTTCCCAGGATTTCGCCCCTCTTTTTCACTCCTCTCCACACAGATGGATTAGAGCAACAAACGGTTTACATGCTGCACATCATTAGCTATCCTCCCTCACTACCCAGCAGATAACAACTGGGCTCTATCATCAGGACATTCATAACACCTTGACACTTTTACAACTATGCTGTTCTCTGCCAGAGCAATCTTCTCTTTTAAAGCATGAAGCTAATTCATGAAACACCCGTTGGAAAGTACTCTGCAAACGCAACAGAGGTGGAGGAGAGAAGAAAAAGCACAGCCCAGAAAAGGCATCTAGTAAATAACATAGTTAGCACTGTAAAAAAGTAAAAATCAAGAGAAAAGCAGCATATTCTTTCTCTCTATGATACCTCTGTAATTTCCCACTGCCTCCATCCCATGGTGAAGGATATCAGCAGACAGCCACGCATTTGTGTGACATATTTCAATGCTTCCATCACTGTGTCATCCAGGCATCTCCAGTGCCTGGCATCAGTGTGGGTCTCTGTGGTTGCAGGCTGAAGCAGGCAGACACATAGGCTGCAAAGGTCCCTGTTCGGGAGCTGTGCTCCTGGCAGTGGTTTGCCACTTCCCCTGGGGATGGGTTTCTCTAAGGAACCTCTTTACAAATGGATTGGTTCAGGGATTCGGTCAGCAGTGTGTTTACTGTTGGGTATTACCAACAGTTTTCCTGAACTGTCTCCCCTCTCAGGGCATCCTGACTCTCTAAAAGATTTGTTAATAAAACAATGTGTTCCCTGCATATAGGGTTAGGATCCTGCTTCAGAGACCACAGAGATGGACTCACATTTATAATAAAATAGAATCCTACATCAGTCATTGCAGATGGAAATACATTTTAGCAGCATTTTCCAAGCTTCTCAGCATGCCCCCCTGCTGCCCCAACCATACATTTTAATGTATAGTACACGCTTGTTTAAAAAAGAAATACATAAGGAGAAAGAGTAATTACCGTAGCTTAAATTCAGCCTGATAAGAAGGGCTTGCACAGTCTGAGCAGCTGTTCCACTGCCATTCAGATTATGAAAATATAATCCTAGAGAACCTTGTCAAGATAAATACAGAGCATGAAATGTATAGGCAATTTTTCCCCAGCCACATATAATGATCAATTCCAAAGCCACAAGTGATACCAAAGGACAAAATAAGATCTGTCTAGACTTTCTCACTTACAAGATATTGATCATTCCAATGGTAAACTGGTTAGTATAAGTGTGTTTGGCTTGAAAGGTCATGAGCTTAACACCTGACAAGGAGTTATTCAACCTTGATATAAGTCAAATTATTGCTGTGTTGCTGGAAAGACTTTCTCTAATAAAAAGCCCTACCTGGTCTGAGAATATCTGAAATTTGTCTTACAGATGTCAAAAGAAAAAGGGGGAAGGCGGGGAAAAGAAGTCAAGATTTGGCATGGGTTTGTGCTGGTTCACCCCGTCTATAATTTGGAAGTAGAGGTCCCAGCAGGCAGCTACTTTCTGGGTAGATCATGGCAACATCTGCTGCATTTCCAACAGGCTCTTCAATTCCAACAAGGGGGTTTGCTCAGTCACCTACACATCACTTTCAGATCCAGTGCATAGATATAGCGGCAAAAAACACCATTAACATGGGACATGTTGGTGTTGGAAGTAAAGCAAAGGGGAGAGGCTCAAGCAGCGCCCTTCAGCATGTGGGTGGGAAATGCTCTGCAGACTCACCCTCCGATGCCTCCTCTTCAGAAAGTGCTGAGCGCTTCTGAGCACTTCACTCTCTGGGGTTTGAACAGTGCAGCAGAGACATAGCACTTACCCAGCCACCTCCTTTTTTATGGGGATAACTTGTGAGTGCTTATTAGGACTATTAGGAGCTTGATGTAAATTTGCTGGACCTTTTCCAAGGACTATAAATACCTCATCTATTTTGCTTTATTCAGTTCTTTTTGTTTTGCTGATATGATACTAGTTAAGGTTAATGGGGTTTGCTTTAATATTAGACACAGGATCACTTAACTACCTTTAATGAACACTGGAGTCAATGTGTTGTGGAGTAATTCACACAGACATTGCCTCAGGTAAATCAAATGGAAAAATGTAAGCCACTCAAATAAATAAATCTGACCAGCTGTAAATGTGCCAAATTTTACACCAAAATATATTTGAAAGCCAATGACTTAGACACATCCAGGATATTAAAATGGAGGTTTTGGAGTCTGTTTCTTTTCAGCTGCTTTTCCTTTTTAATGTCCGCTGCACATCTCTTCTGTACTGAAATCAAGCTGAGAGTGCAAAAAAAATTTATTTTCACAAGTGTTTCTAATAGAAGCAAATGTTTTTCAGCTTTGTGCCATTTATTTTATTTAGAGTGAAAATGGTAAAAAAACCCCAATATACAAAACCCAACCTTTTTTATGCTGACTATCTCAACACAGGAGAGTGAAAGACAAAGAGGATGACAGAGAGAGAGAGAGAAAGTGGAGAGAAAGAAAGAGAAGGAGAGAGAAAAATGAAGAAAGAATGAGATAAAGTATAAAAGAAACTGAAAGTAATTTTATCTGAGTTGGAGAAAAATGTGACAATGAATTCTAGACAGAGTAATATACTAGTGACAATAACTACTTATTAGCCAGAACTAGGAATCTGAACAACTCAATGAAGTTAGGGGGTCAGCTTACTTCATACTGATGCAAAACTATGTTAATGTTAAGAATGCTTTACCTTGTAACACTGAAATAGTGAGCTGTGTACAGAGGAAAAACACCTCCCAGATATTCTTTGAAGGAAGGCAGGCAATCTCTTTAAGTACTGAGTTCTTATAAAAGCATGCAATATTTCAGCAATAAGGAATGACAGGGTGTTCATTATCAGTTATTAATGTTTGCCTAAATGGAGCATAAGGCCCAGGCCTTTGGGGGAGCGCAGAGCTCCCAGCGTTGCTTAATTACCACCTCTGTTTAACCCAGCAACACCAAGCTCTGATGCAAAGCTCTGCTGTTGTATACTGGCTGTATGTGAGTATGGATGTACATAAGAGTAATTCTGTTTGGCTGTGAAAAAGGAAAAATAATGCATTTGTGAAGGCTGTTGCACAGGTGCCAGAAGTTAATCAGTTTTTCTCCCCAGATGAACTCCAGACAATACAGGGAATTTGACTGTAAGCATCTCAACTTGCTAACACTTTGACCATGCCACTGGTTTTCAGACTTTACACCATACCAGCATACGGTCCATGAAGCACAGACTGGACAAAACTTCTAGGACACATGAAGAGAAGTGGTGTTCTTTCTGAAATAGCCCTTTTATTTTAGTCCACCAAATGTTTCAGCATAGGAGCAAGCTCATTAGGATATGCTGTCCTTGGGGACAGGGTTTTCTGTAGATAGTAAAGGACAACACATGGGCAGGATTATATACTGAAGGCTGCTGCTGCTGCTACACAAGTGGTGCAGCAGGTATAAGGTAGGCCATATATTCCTTTAGGAAAGACATTGGTATCAGGTAAGGAAGTGGTCAAACAGTGAGCAGTGAAGCTGCACTTGGGCAGAAGCTTGAAGGATGCCAAAGGCTTTGGGAAAAAGAAAAAGCTCTCATTCTCTCTGTTTAGTGCCAGTTTAGCTAATTCACCCTAGATCTTAGTGCAGTGGCTCTCAGGTTCCCCTTGTCCACTCGGAAGAAATCTAACTTCACAGATTGAGACTTTACTTACAGATATGTGCAGAGAAGACAAAACACCACCTACCTGAGAAGAGTTTACGCTAAATTAGAATTAGTTGTAAACTCAAAAAAATAAAGTCAAACCAAATTTTAATATGTGAATGTAAGGTATAGATCTCTTACACGACCACATCGTAATTCCTTACGTAAGTGTGGTAGGGTTTTTGATGGGAGGATGCTATAGCTACTTTTTCCAGGTGAACCTGTGTCTTGACTTTAACACCTATTCAGCAACTAATCAAATGCATAATGATTGCAGGCAAAAAAAAAATCATGGTAGGCAAACTGTTAGCAGTAAGTTGTAAGTAATAAGGGGATCAAATAAGCTCATATTAACAATGTGTCCTATTTATTTGTTTATATTCTGTCTACAGAAAATGTGATGCTGAAATGGGGATGACTTACGACAACCTTCTGGAATGAAGACAGCTACAAAGCACAAAATACAAAAAAATGAACTCAGAACTCAGAAAGAAACAAGAAAAAAACAGCGTTTTCTTGGCATCAACAAGAAGCTCTTTATTTTTCCTCAAGTTTTCTTTTCTAAAAAAAAAAATTTGGAATTAAGACTTTGCAGAAATGAGACAAACTTTCTCTTTAGATGACAATATTCAAGCATGTTGTTTTATTGAATTTAAATTGTTAGAAAAAAGATATTTGGAAGGGGATACTGTATCAGCAGAACTGAGAAACTGTGAACTTTCAAAGAAAAAAACCCAACTCCTTAAAACTGTGAACTAAGAAAAGGATGGAAATACCATTTAAACCCCTGATTACACTCTGTGTGTTCTTAAGGAGACATCCTCATCTTTGCTAACTCTATGGTATTTAGGGAATGGTTTACAACATATGTTTTTAGTATAATCTTTTAAGAAAACAAAAACCAGAAAGATTTAATTAGCTGTGACTTTACCATTTCTGTTCAGATGTCTCCTTGCACCTTCTTTTTCCTGACAGTGCAGATGTATTTGCAGCCAGCAGTCAAGGGCACGAAAGATTTCTTTCCTTAATAATCTTTTCATTTGCCACACCCAGTAAAATCCTTGTAGGCAAAAAGAATCAACACAGCTACCATCTCCCAATCAATACCTAAAGCCTAACAGACAGTAATTATCAAAATAAAGAGGAAATCCCATATTAGGCTAAGTACCTACCGATCAATCAAAACAACAGAAAATATCTGCAGCATTGCTTTTCTAAAATAAGACAAAAGATGCCTCCTTGGGTTACACTTTGAACAGGCTATAATCAAAAGAAAGAGAACCGAGACTAACTAAGCCCCAGGAAGCCGCATTGTCCCTTTAACCCGCAGTATTCCCCATTTCCCATTAGTACTTAACATTTTTCACTATGTTGTGACTGCTATTATTTCATTTAACACTGGTTAATCTGTATCTGAGGTATATGGAAACCCTCTAGATGATAAGATTGGACAGGTTCCAGTGTTGGCAGTTTTCGAGCGTGCACACACTCGTGTGTTTTGATCCTTCCAGGAGCTCCCTGTTATTTGGACTGCCTGCCAATTCGTTCTTGGATCAGCCTCTCGCTCAGCTCCCACAGGGCTGCGGCCGTCGCTTCGCCCTGCGCCTCCTGCGACGGCAGGCAGCGGCAGCAGTTGTTGAAGTACATCCCTCCCAGGCCCTCCAGCTCTGCAGCCGTGGCGCAGTACACAGTTGTGGCCGCTCCTTGTTGCTGGAATTTGAAAAAGAACAAGAAAAAAAAAATGAGAAAGAGACAAAAACCCCAACAATATGAATACAGATAAAGATAGATATTTTATCATTGCCATTTTGACTGCAGTCCTTTGAAACTTTGTCTTATGAAAGCATCAGTGGAAATCACTGAGGCTGACAGGGTAACCCGCCAGGGAACAAGGCTGAAACCCTGCTGAAGGTGCTACCTGCCTGCCTGTTGGGCATTTAGTTACAAAACTCCTCAGTGAGGACTCTTTTCCTTTTCCTTTTCGCTTAAGAACAGACAATCCTTAACCACAGCCCTGGTCTTGGGTCTTTTGCCCCTTTTCAATAAAAAGCTGATTGGCAGCAGGGCCAGTCTGGCCTGATGCAGCAAGGCAGGGTCTGCCCAGGCAGTGTTCAAAACCAGAACAGTTAAGACAGGTTTAAAAGCAGCCACTTAAAATTCTCTGTTTTCCCTTTGCAACTCAGACAATATTTACCATATACCTTGGGCACCCCTGCTTCCTAATCCTGACCAGCAATACTGGCTGATGTATGTATTTTGTTTGTTTGGGTTTTTTAAACCTCTTGTACAAAATTAACCTGGGCACTCCAATTAAGACCTATCATGTAAAGTGCACTCGGGATTGGTGCCAAACCTGCCCATACATCTTTGATCAACAGTTTCACTGTGTCAGTTGTTATCGCTGACTTGTACGAACCTTCATCTGCTGCAGGCAGAGAGAGGTTCTGATTTCCCAGAGATGCAGGGCTTCCCAGTGTTTGGGGTCTTTTTGTTCTGTAACAACCATTTCTTATGTCTTATAATGCTTTAAGAAATGGAGTAGATAGATTGCAGGCTTTTGGGGATCAGGAGATCTTTTCCTTTTCCTCTTTTCCTTTTTCTTACCAAGTGAACTATGTTCAAACAGGAAGAATGTGTTTCTCCAAATTTCTCCAACAGAAACCTGGAGACTGAGGCCACAGGGCTGGGACAAGCACCCCGTTACTAGTGATGGCTACCCCCTGGCACAGATTAAAGCTGTAGTGCCAAAATAGCTGTAAAAGAGGGTGAGAAGCTACTTTACTTTATAAACTCTAATTAAAAATAATAGGTGAGAGCACATAGCAAGACACAACACTAATTTAAAACCAATAGAGTTTATCTGGCATCTTATGATTATTTATGTACATCTTAGTCCTCTCTGTGGAAACTAATTATGAGCTGATAGGAATCAGAATAAAGAGGCTGCCAAGTATGATTGAAAAAGTAAACGAAGAGAAATTAGATGTTGCCACATTAGGATAATTTAATGGGGAAAGAGAATAGGCTTCAATCTCTTGTGGTTTTCCTTCAGCCTTTTTTTTCTAGGCTTTCATTGTCACAACGAAGAAAACTCTGGGTGCTGCTAGGGGCTTAACCTGCAGAAGACCTCTACTTTGCATTCTCATCCTTCGAGGGAAGCAAGCAGTTTAAAAAGCCTGAGTTCTCCTTAGTTGTGGCATCTCAATTTTGTAACGGCAAAGGAAGGCATATTTGTTTGCAAGACATGCATTTTTCTCAGAAGATGGGATTAAACTGATAATGATGACTCCACAGCTTAGAAATGATCTCCCATCACAAGGTAAACCAAAACTGTCTGTATTAAGTATTTTGAAAGGCATATATTTATCAACAGACCAAAATATTTTTAAAGTCAGTATAATACATAGTAATCCTCTTATTAAACCAGTATCTTTTTTAAAAAAGAGAAAGTATCTTAAAAGCAGTAGGAGAAATGGAAGAGAGTTCTACTAAAAATAATATTAATAGAGAACAATAAAATTCCTATGCTTATTTGAACTATCCTATAAAGCTCCACAGCACAGGTATGATCATTGTATTCAGCTGTTTAGAATGATTCAGAGCCCCTAAAGATTATCATTAGTTTTTTGCAAGCAATTCAACTGGACTTTTACTAGAAAGGTAAAATTAAACTAAATTGCTCAATGCAGAGTGAGAGCCCTTAAGCTATTGCTGAAAAGCATCCATCCATCCAAGCTAAACTCAGGCTAGCTCTAATAGAGTTCAGCTAATTCATAAAACGGAAGTTTATCAGACCAGTTTAAAATCCAAACCAAACAATAATTTATCTTTTTAAATGAGTCAAATTTGATGACTTTTAAACAAAATTCTCAGCAGGCAGAAAAATGCCCCACAGTATAACAGCAGTGCTTTATACCTTGCACAACCTAGACTCAAAAGAAGAGAATAGTTTTCCCTGTGTGAGCGTAGGATATTTACTTTAAGCGATAAAAGATTATGTGGCTGGAAGCCCAAAGCACTTTATCTTGTGATGCCTCCAGTGTTTCACTGAGAACTGGATGTAAGCAATGTGCCATTTGCTTTTTGGCTGTGTGTCTCTTTACTTCTTTCTAAACATTTCAATCGTGTTGGCTGTTTTGGAAGAAGAAAGTTCAATGGTTCTATCATTGAAGGAAAAGTACCTTTTTATTACTTAGGAGAAATGCTGTCATGTTTATCCCTTTGTTGACAGAGGGTAAAGCTTTAATATCACAGAATAATGGACAAACTCATCAAGCCTAGGAGCTTCCTTCAGACGGCAAAACTACAAAGCAGAAGGCAAATCCCAGATTCTCAAAGCCATTTAAGCGTCTAATTTCCTTTGTTGAATGTGAACTAGTTGCATTCAGACACTTGAGGATCTGCCTAAGTGACTTGCTCATGGACAGATGGGAATGAGCGTCACAGAATCATGGGGATATGTCAGGAGGTCTCTTGCCCAACCTCCTGCCCAAAGTGGGATGCCTAGGACCCCTGCATATGTCATGCAGAACTGGAAGGTCCTCAAGGGACAAATTCCTCCTTTGCATCTACCACTCAGATACCACAAACCTCCGGGAAGAGCCAGAGCTGCAGGTAACTGCAAAATGCCTGCACTGCCAGCCATGCCGAGCTAGGCTCAGAAACTGCTTAGTTTCTCAGTAAATACTGTTTATCCCTCATGAACACAGTCTTTTGAATGATATCTTTATACATTGGGCCTTATGACAGTTTCATGGCAAGTTTTAATTTTTTGCTCATCAGCTTTCCTGTTCACATATCATCAGAATACGACAGCAGAGGATGTTAGGGAATCTAATTAGTAAACAATTCCATACTGCTGATACAAGATGAAACATTCTTAAACCGATAAAAAGAGCACTTTAATCACTGTTGAATGACTTTCAATGCCAAGCAGTTTGTGCCGTGTCAGAACGTAATTTGAAGAAGATTAGAGTACTATATAAAATAATTAATGTTAACAACTTCGTTAAAAAATGTCTTAAACAATGAGCCTGTCAGTTGTCACAGGCTCTCATGATCTATTGTTATTAATGCCCCCCCTCCCAACAATCTCAACTGATAAACAATGCTAAAAGCGCTGGGCAACCTAAACATTTCTTTTCCATACGTCCGTCAGTTGTACAGGGTGCTAATCACCGAAGCTGGGGGTCAGCCTTCTTTAACCTGCAACAAAGGCAGCGGGTTGCAATGATGAATACACAGGATAAAGAATTTGTGAGAAGCCCAACTGAATCTTTAATCATGCCTCAATGCCATTTCCGATCCAGTCAAACATTTGAAAGCTGCTGGGCAAGCACCACGCTATCAATCTTTCTAGCGTACGTAAAATTACACAGGAATCTTGTTTTGGATTAAGTTGAAGAGTGTCTTAGTAATAAGGGTTCATCATTCTCTTCCGCAAATCATTTGTCAGTTTTGTAATACAATCTTCAACTGCAGCAGGGTGGGATTTATACAGCAGTTGCTGTTTATTTATAGTTGAGGCTCAAAGATCTAAATTATCCAGCCTTCCAAAATCCTTTGTTGAGATGAAAATACTAAGTAGTTACTAGGCATTTATAGTAGTTCATAGGCATTTATTTCATAACTGCTAGCTGTCAATTTGTAACTGATGGCACTGAATACAAATTAATATTGAATATCTTAATAGTAAAAGAAAAGGGGTTGTGGGGATACAGTATACAGTAAACCCCTCATTAATATATGTAATGCATCCATTAGTAGTCTAAGATACCATTTATGGTCCTGATAAGAAAACATATTATGCAGTTAATGTTTAGTTTTTAGATATGTCTAGTTTTGAATGCATGTTTGTTTTCTAAAATTAGATTCCTGCTCTGAAGCAAGTTTACATACCAAGCATATAAATAATAGAAACAAAGCCATAACTTATCTGTATATTTATCAACTGCAAATGAATAAGATCCACTCTAAACTCTGTTAAGGGCACACAGATTGTGCTAAACAATGCCTGCCAGTGAGATGGGATCAGCTTCCCTGAAAAGGAGGTTTTTATTTTCTTACAAAAAATTAAGGATAAAGGCCTTTTATCTTGGTAGCCTGAGGTTAAGTTTAGCAAGTGCATTTTAAAAGATGGCCAGTGGGAAGAGGTGAATTCAAAGTGACGTGAGAGGCGAGAATTTGTGACAAGGGCCAGAGTCAAAGCAAGCAGCTTAAGTGGAACAAAAAGGCAAGTGCTTCCTTAAAACTCTTCAGGCTGTTCCTGTTATTCATCTCAGGACTATTAGACAAAGCCAACACATCCCTAGCACAAAAATAACAGACCCACATGAAAGCACTGCAAATATACCATTTGTAGAGGCATAACTTGTTACACAGCAGTGTGAAGGTAAGGTAGTATGAACATATTCCAGATCATGGAACCAATAGGGTCTCCCATACCTTCTTTATGCCTCTGAAAAGCACCCTGAAGAGTTCAAATCCATTCTGATAGAGATGGAAAAACTCTCTACCAGCTAGCTTCAAGCAATGGTCATTTCCTGATTTGATGTGAAATATAAAATCTCCTTGGAATAACAAACAGAATGATATGGAGCCTATCTCCACCATGATCAGTTCCAAATTGTCCAAACCAAACCCTAAAGTTACAGCTGCAGTTTTATATTCCTCAAGCCTCATCTTCACCTGGTATAAATCAACACAGGTCCACTGCCTTCTCTGGGGGTCCACAGATATGTAGTTGCTGAGGACAAGCTCTGTTGCTTGTTGCAAGCCTGACATTGACATTCAGGGGGAGTGGATGAAGGGAGGTGCAGCTGAGCTTTGCCTTACCTCCTGGAAGAAAACTGCCTTCAGAGTGGATTTGTTTCCTTACGGAATTGCTAGCTGGGATTGTTGTGTAGTGTTTTCTCAAAACATACTTATTCCTTTCTCTGCAACATTAAAATGTTTCAGCAGATGAATGGAACTGGTAGTTTTTCCCATCAAGCCCAATTCTTGGCGAACAATGCAGAGCGCAATGACCTCTTCTAAAAACACTAGCAAGTCTAAAATAGTCATGTCCTCATTCAACCTTTGGGATTCCCCAGTACCTGAAGTGCTTTTAGGAGCATTTTTAAGAGCTGTTTGGTGGTATCAGCTGTGGCTGAGGCCAGTCATAGCTGAGGGAGCTACTTCTCAATGACAGGCATTACTTTGCTCTGTTTCATGTAACTCAGAGCTGTGAGGGATAGTCACTTTTTGTACAATGCAGTGAACAAGTTTTAGTCTTGTGTGTGAGACAACAGGAGAACTGTTCGGTTCCTTCTGCAGTCCTCGTACTCAAAGCAATCCCAGATGCACAGTTATCTTATGAGTAACACTCAGAATATGTATGTACTAGTCTCCTGTGAGAAAATAGGATTCCTTGATTGCTTTTTCAGCAAAGAAATATGAAATTGAGACCTGCCTTTGCTATTTTGGGTGAGTATGATAAACTGAAATCATATCTGCAGCTAAAAAAAATAAAACTTTGGAGCTGCCAAATATGATCTAAGAAACAAATCGGGCTCAGCTGACTTCAGGTCTCATCTCCACCCAAGTGCCAGCAGAAAAATGTGATCTGAACTGAGTCTGAAATTACAGTCTTTTCAAAGGTCTCACCAAACCATATTTAAACCAGATATTCTCAATGACTACACCTTCCCTTATCACCACATTTAAACCAGTAAAGCATCTCTTAGAAGATAATACAATGGATAACCCAAAATCTATATGATCTCCTTTTTTTCCTCTGATGTATTCCTTTTTCAATTAATTCCCAAATACTAAGACTCAAAACTCCATCAGCTTCTCTACTTGCAAAGCATAGTTGGTTTCAAGCTGTAGCTTTTCTTAGCATCATTAAGACCTTTACACATTTACAGTGTTCTTTACATACATTATAGAAGATAAGTGTGCTATGTTCTTTGAGTAAGGAAACTGCAGTAGTTCACGAAAGAGGATTTGTTTTCAACTGCTGAGGCATTAAGACCTAGTGATTATTTCAGCTATTCAATATATGCAGCTATATTTAACTTGCATTCTGGGTTTTAACTTTGCAAAAGAAAATGTGTCCATCGTAATAAATGTATTTTGATAATGCACCATGTTGTTTGTGTTATGCAACACCCCATATGTTCTCAATTATGGCAATGATAGTGCTTGAAAACTTCCAACCTCCAACATCCAGTGTCAAAACAGATTGCCTGCAGTCATTCCAAAGGAGGGGAAAAAAAGAAAAGAACAACAAAAAAACAATACAGGACATCAAGTCAGGAGAAGTGGGTTGGTTTTCTCTTTGCAACTTTTTCTTCCTTAGTGAACTTGGATAAATCACTTCAACTCCATGTACCTCACTTTTCCCAGCTGTAAAATGGAGACAGTACTATTATTTACCCACCTCACAGGGGTGTTGTGTGGACTAGTTCAGATTTATGGAGTGCTTTCATACTTACTGTTGAAAAGCACAGTGTAAGTATAAAGTGTTATATTATAAACCATTGTTAAAATGTGTAGAAGATGTAGAACAAGGTTGGCAAAATAGCTGACAAAATGTGATTACCTTTTAAAATCATGCATATTTTTCTCTATTGTATAAACTTAATTCTTTAACCTGGGAAGCTGTCTGCTATACCAGGCCCTATTCCAGTCTTCTCCCTCTCTCACCCAGTTTCTTTTTGCTCAGCTCACAGAGAACTTGGTAAAACTCACATTAGCCAAAACACCATTGAATTCTTCAAACATGGATGCTTTAGAAGGAACCAGGCCTTGAAAGGGTGATCCACCACTTCATCTCTCTTACCCTTTGCATATGCTATACAGAGCCACCGTGGCATACCAGGGCGTGGGATTCTGTTGCCTAACAGGGTCTTAAGACATCTGAGCGGCCTTCGGACATCCTGCATGCTTTACATCTGTCCTTCAGAAAGGCACACATTTCCCATAGGCCTGATATTCTATTTGCCATCTCCTCACAGATATATCAGATAAAACCATACAATGTTTAAGGCAGCACCAGACATCTATGTCTATGCAACCTAAATGCTCTTATAACAGCGCCTGGAAGGGAGCTGGTTCCCACAGGCAGGGCCCTATTCCTTCCTTTTCCCAGTATCTTATTAAAATCCACAATTAGCTTCTGAAAATTCTTTCGAGCCTGACAAAGAGCCATCTTAAGCCTCAAAAACTTTAGTGAAGCATATGGTTTTACCTTGCCCAACCCGCATTTCAACAGCAGGAGCAGCAGCACGCCCCACAGGCTGCTCGCCCTGGCCTTTATACCCACATCACATTTCCACACAGATCACTTCTGCATTTTCTTCTC